>NC_086449.1:114485664-114640664 GCF_028390025.1 Pseudophryne corroboree | reverse complement strand
TTTTTTCTAATCATTACTCTTTCTAGATTCCAATCATTCGCATATCCTGCAGACAATCCAAATTGTATTTATTTATTATGAAATTGTTAACTATTTTACCTTTCTTCTCTATACAACATTACAAGAATAACACAATTGAGTTGCGTAAAAAGCTTTCAATATGTTGGCATTGAATGTTTAAAAAAACATTGACAAAATGAATGTCATTATTGTTGGGACATGTTTGTGTGTGTTAAAAATTAGTAAGAATGTTATTACACATGATGCAGAAACCAACAAATAAGAACTTTTTAACAAAAAAACAAAGAATGTGTATAATAATGTATATATGTGGCAAACTGTGTATTTACTTACAAATCAGCAAGTTTACTGCAGCAAACATTATGAAATAAAAATTTTTTGATGACAGTAAGTTTGTGTCCCTTAAATATGATGGAGCATCACACATAGGGACACATGTATTCCTCAAGGCTAACATATTATATGTTGAGGAGTGTTTTTTTGGAACACAGGTTCTCAAACTCGGCCCTCAGGACCCCACACAGTGCATGTTTTGCAGGTCTACTCACAGAATCACAAGTGACATAATTAGCTCCACCTGTGAACCTTTTAACATATGTCTGTGAGTAATTCATACACCTGTGCTTCTACTGGGTTACGTGAAAAACATGCACTGTGTGGGGTCCTGAGGGCCGAGTTTGTGAACCTGTGCATTAGGACGTTACACACAATGATAAAGTAAAATACTAAATGGATTATGTGTGCTTGTAATAAATTAGCACTGCAAGTTTACGATCACTTATCCAGACTTAATGCATACCACTCATAGGCCAGTATTTACTAAAAATCCGAGTTTGGCCGATTTGTGTTTTTTTTTCTAAGTCCCAATCCGGGAATTCACTAAGCACCAATCTCTGCAGTGTCTGGTCTATTCGTAATGGTTTGAATGACAACGTTCCGAAATACGAATGAATAGACCATTGGTCAAATGCGGCTGTTATTTCATAGAATACGGGAATTCACTATTCATTCGTATTTGGGTGTTAGTCTCTGACTGCTCAAATGCGGTCGTATTTTTTTTGCGATTCGTTAAAAAAAGCGGCCAAAAAATAGACCTGCTTTTTTCAGTCGTGTTTACATGTGTTGCAAATAAAAAATCACTCACACCTGAATTAGGATGCCTATAAAAGGATGTTAGGCCCATTTCAATACACCTACACTCAGAAATGGCAGCAGGACTGTGGGCCAGTGATCTTTTGTGTGCTGTGGGATTCCTCAGACTCAGACATCAGCCTGTAAGTACCCAGGGCCAAGAAACTGAACATGGTCAGCAGGTTGTACAGGTTCCGCGGAGGCTGCGCAGGCCTCATTTTTTTAGGGGGCATTTAAACTTGAACGCATTGTCCGATGATAAGGTCATACAGATGTTCCGTCTAAATCGTAACAACATTTTCCGTCTGTATGACCTTGTCAAACTGGGCCTAGACCCTGAGACAGCACGCTCTCGCCCTGTCTCAGGCCTGCACAAACTCCTGGCTGTGTTGCACTTTCTGGCTACTGGCAGCTTTCAGGCTGTGTCTGGGGATGTCATAGGAATCTCACAGCCCTCATTTTCAAGAATCTTAACACAGGTGATGTATACCTAACGACCTCTTCTTTTTTGTGCTTGTTTTAATTTCTCGGTGGCCAGTTCTGTCCTAAAATCTCATGTTTATTGTTCTTTAAAATGTACACACAGGTGTTGGCTGTTTTGCAGCCCCACATCGAGGCCTCAATCTGCTTCCCTACCCAGGAGTCTCAGTGGCATGCCGTCAGGGTAGATTTCTATGAGCTGGCTGGCATGCCCAATGTGCTTGGAGCCATAGATTGCACACACATTCAGCTGAGACCACCTAGGGGCAGACAGCCCATATATACAAACCGCCATTTCGAACACTCCACAAATGTGCAGGTGGTTTGTGATGCAAATCTCAAAATAATGAGTGTTGTTGCTGGTTACCCTGGGGGCTGCCATGACTCCTTCATCCTCAGTCAGTCATCGCTCTTTGATAAGTTTGAGGACGGACAAATGCCAGATGGATGGCTGCTGGGTATGTAATTTGATATGTGTAGGCCTGCGTATACTTTGTCCAAATACAGGTGCAGATGTATTAACCTGTAGAAGGCATAAGGAAGTGAGAAACCAGTGATCTGTGCAAGGTGATAAAGGCACCAGCCAATCAGCTCCAATATGTAAATTAACATTTAGGAACAGATTGCCTTTATTACCTTGCACATATCACTGGTTTTTCACTTCCTTATGCCTTCTACAGGTTAATACATCTGCCCCACAGTGTGCTACTTATGTGTTGCTGTATCTTAACATGAATCACGTTACTATATCTGTCTTTTAGGTGATGGAGGATATGGTTGTTTCTCTTGGCTTCTAACTCCATTGTCCCGACCTGATACCCCTGCTGAACACAATTACAATAATGCACATAAGTCCACGCGGTATGTGATAGAAAGATGTTTTGGTGTGCTGAAATCTAGGTTTCGGTGTCTGGATAAGCCTGGTGGCCTTTTGTTGTATAGTCCCTCCAAGGTGACTCAAATTGTGTTCTGCTGCTGCTTTCTTCATAACATGTGTTTGCAACAACATCTGCCACATGTTGAGGAGGAGGAGAAGGAGGAAGAAAGCAGCAAGCAAGCAGAGGAATTAGAGACATCTGGTGATACTTGGAGTACTGATGTAGGGAGGCAGGTTAGGCAACAGATCATCAATCGCTATTTCTAAGGTAAGCTTGGTTTGCTTATTTCATTTGTTGTGTAATCATAAATAGATGTTTTTCCTTTTTTTTCAGAAACCATTACTCAGAATGTGTCTGTCTCCTTGACACATACAAACATACCCTCGCTATATGAAAAACAAATGTCGCATGTGTATTGTGTGTATTTTTAATCTCAAAACAACAGATTATGGGGGTCATTCCGAGTTGTTCGCTCGTTATTTTTTTCTCGCAACGGAGCGATTAGTCGCTAATGCTGATGCGCAATGTCCGCAGTGCGACTGCGCCAAGTAAATTTGCTATGCAGTTAGGTATTTTACTCACGGCATTACGAGGTTTTTTCTTCGTTCTGGAGAACGGAGTGTGATTGACAGGAAGTGGGTGTTTCTGGGCGGAAACTGGCCGTTTTATGGGAGTGTGTGAAAAAACGCTACCGTTTCTGGGAAAAACGCGGGAGTGGCTGGAGAAACGGAGGAGTGTCTGGGCGAACGCTGGGTGTGTTTGTGACGTCAAACCAGGAACGAAACTGACTAAGTAGTGTCTATTCGCAATTCTGCTAATCTTTCGTTTGCAATTTTGATAAGCTAAGATTCACTCCCAGTAGGCGGCGGCTTAGCGTGTGCAAAGCTGCTAAAAGCAGCTTGCGAGCGAACAACTCGGAATGACCCCCTATGAGTGGCATGCACTAAGTCTGGATAAGTGTTCGTAAACTTGCAGTGCTAATTTCTTACAAGCCCACATCATCAATTTAGTATTTCACTTTATCATTGTGTGTAACGTCCTAATGCACAGGTTCACAAACTCGGCCCTCAGGACCACACACAGGCCCTCATTCCGAGTCGTTCGCTCGGTATTTTTCATCGCATCGCAGTGAAATTCCGCTTAGTGCGCATGCGCAATATTCGCACTGCGACTGCGCCAAGTATCTTTGCTATGAAGATAGTATTTTTACTCACGGCTTTTTCATCGCTCCGGCGATCGTAATGTGATTGACAGGAAATGGGTGTTACTGGGCGGAAACAGGCCGTTTTATGGGCGTGTGGCTGAAAACGTTACCGTTTCCGGAAAAAACGCAGGAGTGGCCGGAGAAACGGGGGAGTGGTTGGGCGAACACTGGGTGTGTTTGTGACGTCAAACTAGGAACGACAAGCACTGAACTGATCGCACAGGCAGAGTAAGTCTGGAGCTACTCTAAAACTGCTAAGTAGTTTGTGATCGCAATATTGCGAATACATCGGTCGCAATTTTAAGATGCTAAGATACACTCCCAGTAGGCGGCGGCTTAGCGTGTGTAACTCTGCTAAATTCGCCTTGCGACCGATCAACTCAGAATGAGGGCCACAGTGCATGTTTTTCACGTAACCCAGTAGAAGCACAGGTGTATGAATTACTCACAGACATATGTTAAAAGGTTCACAGGTGGAGCTAATTATGTCACTTGTGATTCTGTGAGGAGACCTGCCAAACATGCACTGTGTGGGTTCCTGAGGGCCGAATTTGAGAACCTGTGTTCCCAAAAAACACTCCTCAACATATAATATGTTAGCCTTGAGGAATACATGTGTCCCTATGTGTGATGCACCATCATATTTAAGACTCACAAACTTACTGTAATCAGGAATAATTTATTTCCTAATGTTTGATGCTGTAAACTTGATGATGTGTAAGTAAATACACAGTTTGCCACACATATACATTATTAAACACATTTTTTTGTTTTTGGTAGTAAAAGAACATATTTGTTTGTTTCAGCATCATGTGTAAAAACATTCTTACTAATTTTTAACACACACAAACATGTCCCAACAATACTGACATTCATTTGGACAATGTTTTTCAAACAAAACAAAGCCAACATATTACAAGCTTTTTACGCAACTCAATTGAGTTCTTCTTGTAATGTTGTATAGATAAGATAGATAAGATATGTATCAATAACATTGTAATTTGGATTGTCTGCAGGCAAAGAGAATGATTGGAATCTAGAAAGAGTAATGATTAGAAAAAATAAGATTTTAAACCTACCGGTAAATCTATTTCTCCTAGTCCGTAGAGGATGCTGCGGACTCCGAAAGGACCATGGGGTATAGACGGGCTCCGCAGGAGAAAGGGCACCTAAAAAGAACTTTGACTATGGGTGTGCACTGGCTCCTCCCTCTATGCCCCTCCTCCAGACCTCAGTTAGAGAACTGTGCCCAGAGGAGATGGACAATACAAGGCAGGATTTAGCAATCCAAGGGCAAGATTCATACCAGCCCACACCAATCATACCATGTAACCTGGAACATACATAACCAGTTAACAGTATGAACAAACGACAGTAACGGTCCAAGACCGATGTCAACTGTAACATAACCCTTATGTAAGCAACAACTATATACAAGTCTTGCAGAGTTTCCGCACTGGGACGGGCGCCCAGCATCCTCTACGGACTAGGAGAAACCGGTAGGTTTAAAATCTTATTTTCTCTTACGTCCTAGAGGATGCTGGGGACTCCGTAAGGACCATGGGGTTTATACCAAAGCATCCAATCGGGCGGGAGAGTGCGTATGACTCTGCAGCACCGACTGAGCAAACGCTAGGTCCTCATCAGCCAGGGTATCAAACTTGTAGAATTTAGCAAAAGTGTTTGACCCCGACCAAGTCGCCGCTCGGCAAAGTTGTAAAGCCGAGACGCCTCGGGCAGCCGCTCAAGAAGAGCCCACCTTCCTAGTGGAATGGGCCTTAACCGAATTTGGTACCGGCAATCCAGCCGTAGAGTGAGCCTGCTGAATCGTATTACAGATCCAGCAAGCAATAGTCTGTTTCGAAGCAGGAGCGACAATCTTATTGGCCGCATACAGGATAAACAGAGCCTCTGTTTTCCTAATTCTAGCCGTCCTGGCTACATAAATTTTTAAGGCCCTGACTACGTCCAGGGATCTGGAATCCTCCAGGTCACTTGTAGCCACAGGCACCACAATAGGTTGATTCATATGGAACGAAGAAACCACTTTAGGCAATAATTGCGGACGTGTCCTCAATTCAGCTCGATCCACATGAAAAATCAAGTAGGGGCTCTTGTGTGACAAAGCCGCCAATTCTGACACTCGCCTTGCTGATGCTAAGGCCAACAACATGACCACCTTCCAGGTAAGAAATTTCAACTCAACCTTATTAAGCGGTTCAAACCAGTGTGATTTTAGGAACTGCAACACCACGTTCAGGTCCCATGGTGCCACTGGAGGCACAAAAGGGGTCTGGATGTGCAGCACTCCCTTTACAAACTGATGGACTTCTGGAAGAGAAGCCAATTCCTTCTGAAAGAAAATCGAGAGGGCCGAAATCTGTACCTTAACAGAGCCTAATTTCAGGCCCATATCCACTCCTGTCTGTAGGAAGTGGAGAAGACGACCCAGATGAAAATCTTCCGTAGGTGCATTCTTGGTCTCACACCAAGACACATACTTTCGCCAGATACGGTGATAATGTTTTACCGTCACCTCCTTCCTAGCCTTTATTAAAGTAGGGATGACCTCTTCCGGAATCCCCTTTTTCACTAGGATTCGGCGTTCAACCGCCATGCCGTCAAACGTAACCGCGGTAAGACTTGAAATACACAGAGCCCCTGCTGCAACAGGTATTCCCTCAGAGGAAGAGGCCAGGGATCTCCTGTGAGCATCTCTTGTAGATCCGAGTACCAGGCCCTTCGAGGCCAGTCTGGGACAACGAGTATCGTTCGTACTCTTCTTTGTCTTATGATCCTCAACACCTTTGTGATGAGAGGAAGAGGAGGAAACACGTAGACCAACTTGAACACCCACGGTGTTACCAGAGCGTCCACTGCTATTGCCTGAGGGTCCCGAGATCTGGCGCAGTACCTCTGAAGTTTTTTGTTGAGGCGTGACGCCATCATGTCTATTTGAGGAGTTCCCCAAAGACGTGTTACATCTGCAAAGACTTCTTGATGAAGTCCCCACTCTCCTGGATGGAGATCGTGTCTGCTGAGGAAGTCTGCTTCCCAGTTGTCCACTCCCGGAATGAAGACAGCTGACAGAGCGCTTACATGATTTTCCGCCCAGCGAAGGATCCTTGTGGCTTCCGCCATCGCGACTCTGCTTTTTGTCCCGCCTTGGCGGTTCACATGAGCCACTGCTGTGACATTGTCTGATTGAATCAGAACCGGTAGGTTTCGAAGAAAACTCTCCGCTTGTCGAAGGCCGTTGTAAATGGCCCTGAGTTCCAACACATTGATGTGTAGACAGGACTCCTTGTCTGACCAAAGACCCTGAAAATGTTTTCCCTATGTGACCGCTCCCCATCCTCGGAGGCTCGCGTCCATGGTAACCAGGATCCAATTCTGAATTTCGAACCTGCGACCCTCCAGGAGGTGAGCACTTTGCAACCACCACAGGAGGGACACTCTGGTCCCTGGGGACAGAGTTATTTTCCAATGTAAGTGCAGATGGGACCCGGACCACTTGTCCAGAAGGTCCCATTGAAAAGTCCTTGCATGGAACCTGCCGAAGGGAATGGCCTCGTAGGCCGCCACCATTTTCCCCAGAACTCGAGTGCATTGGTGAACTGACACCCTTTTCGTTTTTAGCAGGTCTCTGACCATGTTCTGTATGTCTTGGGCTTTCTCTATTGGGAGGAAGACCTTCATTTGTTCCGTATCCAGTATCATACCTAGGAACGGTAGTCGAGTTGTCGGAATCAACTGTGACTTCGGTAGATTTAGAATCCAACCGTGTTGCTGGAGCACTCTCAACGAGAGCGCCACACTGTTCAGCAATTTCTCCCTTGATCTCGCTTTTATCAGGAGATCGTCCAAGTATGGGATAATTGTGACTCCTTGCTTGCGCAGGACCACCATAATTTCCGCCATTATCTTGGTGAAAATCCTCGGGCCGTGGAGAGTCCAAACGACAACGTCTGAAATTGGTAATGACAATCCTGTACAGCGAATCTCAGGTATTCCTGATGGGGGGCATATATGGGGACATGAAGGTACGCATCCTTTATGTCCAGAGACACCATAAACTCCCCCTCCTCCATGTTGGCTATTATCGCTCTGAGAGATTCCATTTTGAATTTGAATCTTCTTATGTACATGTTTAGGGATTTCAGATTCAAAATAGGTCTGACCGAACCGTCCGGTTTTGGGACCACAAATAGGGTTGAATAGTAACCTCTTCCCTGCTGGTGCAGGGGAACCTTGATTATCACTTGCTGTATACACAGCGTTTGAATTGCAGCTAACACTACATCCCTTTCCGATGTGGAAGCTGGTAGGGCCGAATTGAAAAATCGGCGCGGGGGCACCTCCTCGAATTCCAATTTGTAGCCCTGGGAAACTATTTCCAACACCCAGGGATTAAGGTCCGAACTGACCCAGGCCTGACTGAAAAGTCGAATACGTGCCCCCACCGGTGCGGACTCCCACAGGGGAGCCCCAGCGTCATGCTGTGGGTTTTGGAGCAGCCGGGGAGTACTTTGGTTCCTGGGCACCTGCCGAAGCAGGTGCTCTCTTGCCTCTGCCCTTACCTCTGGCGAGGAAAGAGGATCCCCGACCTCTTTTGGACTTGTGCGACCGAAAGGACTGCATCTGATAGGGTGTTACTTTCTTTTGCTGTTGGGGAATATATGGTAAAAAAATTGATTTACCTGCTGTGGCTGTGGAAACCAGGTCCGTCAGCCCATCCCCAAACAATACATCACCCTTGTAGAGTAGTACTTCCATATGTTTCTTGGAATCCGCATCACCCGTCCATTGGCGAGTCCATAAGGATCTTCTCGCTGAGACAGACATGGCATTGGTCCTAGAAGCTAGCAATCCAATGTCCCTTTGAGCATCCCTCATAAATAAGACTGCGTCTTTAATATGGGCTAGAGTTAGGAATATAGTATCCTTATCCATATTATCAAATTGATCTGTCAGCTCATCTGTCCAAGCTGCAATTGCGCTACACACCCATACCGACGCAATTGTCGGTCTTAGCACAGCACCCATATGAGAATAAATACACTTTAAGGTAGTTTCTTGCCTGCGATCTGTAGGGGCCTTAAGGGCTGCTGTGTCAGGAGACGGTAGCGCCACTTTCTTGGACAAGCGCGTCAGGGCTTTGTCCACAGTGGGGGGTGATTCCCAAATCTCCCTGTCATGCTTAGGGAAAGGGTATGCCATATAAATTATTTTGGGGATCTGCGGTCTCTTATCCGGAGTCTCCCAAGCTTTTCCAAAGAATTCATTTAATTCATGAGATGTGGTAAAATTAATAATCTGTTTCTTTTCCTTAAACATGTGTACCCTTGTGTCGGGGACAGAGGGTTCATCCACAATATGCTATACATCCCTTATTGCCACAATCATACACTAAATGGTTTTAGTCATCCTAGGGTGCAATTTTACTTCGTCATAGTCGACACTGGAATCAGAATCCATGTCGGTAGTAGTGTCTTGTGTTAAGGGACGCTTTTGAGACCCCGACGGGCCCTGTGAGTCGGTCCAATCTGAGGATTGACCCCCTGATGTCCCCCCTGAATCAGCCTTATCAAGGCTTTTATGTAAAGATGCCACACTTGCATTCAACATATGCCACATGTCCATCCAATCTGGAGTCGGCACAACCGACGGGGACACACCACTCATTTGCTCCACCTCCTCCTTGGAAAAGCCTTCCGCTTCAGACATGTCGACACCACGTACCGACACCCCACACACACAGGGATTAACCTATAAGGGGACAAAACCCCAACCAGGCCCTTAGGAGAGACAGAGAGAGAGTATGCCAGCACACACCCAGCGCTTAATAACACTGGAAAAATATGACCAGATAGCGCTTTTATATATATATATAAAATTACCAGATTCCCACTCACTGCGCTCAAAATACCCCCCTCCTCTTTTTTCCAGCCTGAATGTTCAGCAGGGGAGAGACCAGGGAGCCAGCGTTTTCCTCATGCAGCTTCTGTGGAGAAAATGGCGCTGGTTAGTGCTGGGGATCAAGCTCCGCCCACCCGACGGCGGGCTTCGGTCCCGGTGATTTTTTAATAGAAAATGGCGGGGGATCGTAGAATTACTGCCCAGCAGTCTAATCTACCTTGTCAGTGCCCAAATGTGAGGTTTATTGCTGCCCAGGGCGCCCCCCCCCCTGCGCCTTGCACCCTTCAGTGCTGCTCTGTGTGTGTGTGACTGGGAGCAATGGTGCGCAGCTTACCGCTGCGCGCCTTACCTCATGAAGATCTGAAGTCTTCTGCCGCCTATGATGTCTTCTGCCTTCTCATACTCACCCGGCTTCTATCTTCGGCATCTGTGAGGAGGACGGCGGCGCGGCTCCGGGACGAACCCCAGGTGAGACCTGTGTTCCGACTCCCTCTGGAGCTAATGGTGTCTAGTAGCCTTAGAAGCAGTGCCCAACTTGACAAGCCAGCTCTGCTTCTCTCTCCTCGGTCCCACGATGCAGGGAGCCTGTTGCCAACAGGACTCCCTGAAAATAAAAAACCTAACAAAATTATTTTTCCACAGAAAACTCTGGAGAGCTCTCTGCAGTGCACCCATTCTCCTCTGGGCACAAGATCTAACTGAGGTCTGGAGGAGGGGCATAGAGGGAGGAGCCAGTGCACACCCATAGTCAAAGTTCTTTTTAGGTGCCCTATCTCCTGCGGATCCCGTCTATACCCCATGGTCCTTACGGAGTCCCCAGCATCCTCTAGGACGTAACAGAAAAATCAAGTGGTCAGTTTACTTCCTGCTAAAGACATTCTGCCTGGCTGGCAATTATTGTATCTGCAGGCAAAGAGAATGATTGAAATCTAGAAAGAGTAATGATTAGAAAAAAATCAAGTGGTCAGTTTACTTCCTGCTAAAGACATTCTGCCTGGCTGGCAATTATTGTATCTGCAGGCAAAGAGAATGATTGGAATCTAGAAAGAGTAATGATTAGAAAAAAATCAAGTGGTCAGTTTACTTCTTGCTAAAGACATTCTGCCTGGCTGGCAATTATTGTATCTGCAGGCAAAGAGAATCATTGGAATCTAGAAAGAGTAATGATTAGAAAAAAATCAAGTGGTCAGTTTACTTCCTGCTAACATGTATGTGTGGCTCCATCAACATTTCCCTCCTCCAATACCAAAAAAAATGTTAATGAATAAATGTGCGTACTAAATTTATGTTTTTTTTTTTTGGCCCAATTATAATTAATGATGTTGAAAAAAGGGTCAAGGAGCTAAGTGTTATATTTTTTTAGCAACAAAAACACTTGCTAACTATTTTGAGTTACTTATCACACATGTCTAACTTGTTTTTTTTCACGTTTTTTTGGGTGGCTGCTTGTCCTGCCCTTTGCCTTTAGCACTGTCATGTTGTCGTGCTCTGGTGGACCGTCTTGGTGGTGATGAGACTGGCGTGATATTTGGAGTAGTCGTACCAGAACTGCTGCTTGTTTGCTGTTGGTGCATGCATCTGAGTGTTTCATTCAGGTTAGTGAGGGTGGCATTGAGTTCACGTGTAGCAGCATTTTGATTGTCTACTATTCGGAATAAACTTTCATTAATCTTTTGATTGTTTTTAAAAATGCTCATATAACTTTGCTGTTGTCTGTGCTGTTCTTCCATTATGCGCTTTAAGTTGCCCATGACCTGTGTAATGTCTGTACGCATGAGTTCCATGGTATTGCCTATTCTGGTTGTTTGTTCATTTTGTCTACTCAGATTTCTTGATATTCTTCTGAGGTGAGATGGTAGGCTTGCAAACATTTGTGTCTGCTTACGCAGGCAATCTTCATTAGTGGCCTGTTGTCTAGCCCAAATAGTCCAAAACACCTGATCAGGGCCTTGTGTTCCTGGTGTTGTTGGGCTGTGTTGTGGTGGTGGTGTGCTTTGCTGTGGTGGTGTACTCACAGGTGCTGGGGGTCTCATTCCTTGCATTAATGGCTGCATTTCTAAGATGTTTGTCTCCTCCATGTCACTGTGTTGGTGTTGTTGTGGAGGGATGCTGTTCCCAGGACTCGAAGCTGAAATGTTAAACAAATCTCCGTTAGCTATCCATATGTTTGTGAAATGTAAACAAATCACTACACATGGAACACATATCATTCACTGTTGCTTTCAACTATTCTGGCTAGCAACATCATCACTCATAGCTTAAATACATACATATGCCTGTTTGAGGCAAATGTGTCTGGTTACTTAATTGTGAACGCAAACACTTTAGTTTTATTGTAGCTCACACATACTCCACCATAAAAACACATTGGAATACATAATGTGTTACCTTATAGCTTTGTTCAAACAAACATAGTAATGTTTTTATATGTATTTTGCAATGTTACCTCAAGCACACATGTGAAATTTGGAAAAACAACCTTACTTTTTGCAAACAAACCAACATGCTTTTTTGTTGCAGCATCTTACACCCAATGTCATACTGTATGGCTCAAGTGGACATACATATCTTTACTGGATGTGGACAAGGCCATTTAGCTTGGATTCCATTTCAGCTTTTACTTACTGCGGTAAGTATTTTAGTTTTGGATGTGTTTTGACTTAATGCGGTTATGACTGATTTTGATTATGTTCTGACATTTTACACATTTTTTTCAGTTTGATACTCACAATCAAGATGAGGGGAGTGTGGATGACGTCTTGGAGGTGTGTCCAAAATTTGGAGTGGGGGTACAGAACATACGGACGATAATCTTCGTGGCGGGGTAGCCTGCTGTGTTTGTGCCGGGACATACGACCTTGCTTTCTTTTCGGCCACAGGTTTTTTGTGGTGATGTCTTACAGAAGTGCCACTTCTGCTGCTCCATACTTCTTTTGATGGACCTTATAATGAAAGTGCAATTTTGTTATGCACATTCCTTTACAAGCATACCCTATACTACAATGGACACTTTACCTGCTTCCGCAGCGTCATCATCATCAGATGTGATAGGAGTTACTGGCCGACGAGTAGTACTGCTTTTTTCAGACACTGTATAAAATGAATTATATTAAAAAATCATGCTATTGTGTATACATCCACCCATTATGCTTATAAACATTTATTCTTTAAGAAATGCTTGGTTTTTATTTAAAACAAACATAAGGACCAGAAATAAAAAATATTAAAAAAAACAATGACCAAAACACATATGCACTATGGCATCATCAACACAGGAAAACATGTACAGGACACTGACATAGGCCACAAGTTCAAGAAAAGATTATAAAAAGAAAAAACACACACAACTTAATTTTGTATTGGAAGGAAAAATATTACAGATGCAATATATAATTTGCTCTGTAATGTGGCACTCCAAAGACACATTACCACTACAGTATATGAGCAAAAACAAAATGCAGCAATTTATATAAAAATTACACTGCAGTGTTGTGTCACGGTACAAATACAAGCAAAAAAAAAAATATATTGTTTTTTTAAAATAAAAAATTAACATTATCTAAAGATGACATTACACATGTAAGTGGTTTCCAAACCACTTTCTAGTACTCCAGCCTCTAACATGACAACCACTGTTTTTAAAAAATTGCACATGGATCACTTAAATATAATACATAGTCACAATTTTTTTAAAAAAAACGCCCAAAAGGAAAACATTATTGCAGGACAATTCAGAGACACACCAAGTCCAAACTACACATGCAAAATATCTGTCTGAAAAACACATGACATACAATAAAGTAAGATGTTACATTGGCTATTATATAAAACATTAACCAAAACAATGTATTTGCTGACACACACTTGAAGATGGGAGTAATATGCAACGTGACATGACACACATTACAAAAAAAAAAAAAAAAGAATGTAAATGCAAATACACATGCTCACCATTCTTCCTGGGCCTATCTGAATCCCGGACATGGGATGCAGAGACAACTTCTGGAGGTATTACACTCCGCATGGGCTCCTCATACTCCAGATAACTTGCAATATAGGGCTGCCCACCACCGGTTTTCCGAGCCGACTTGGCCTCCTTGGCCATTTTGGACTTGACACGTCGCTTTATGTCATAGTACCGTTTGCGGCACGTGTCCTCCGTCCGCTTGACCACCCCCTCACTATTGACAGCAGCAACTACTTTCGCCCACAACACCGTCTTCCTCCGTGTTGGCACCTTGGCGGACTCAGGTCCAAATAGCTGCCTCTGATACTTCATCAGCTCACACACCAATGCCACATTTTCTGCAAAACTAAACTTAACATTCCGCCCAGTCTTACTAGTGGTGCGTGGCTGCGGAGCACTCTGACTGTCACTGTCACTTGAGGCTGCTGCAGCAACCTCACCCACCTCCTCCACCTCACTAACCTCACTAACACTCACCTCCTCCCCCTCACTCACACCCTCCACCTCTGAGTCACACATAATTGTGTGTCTAAACAGTTAACACAGGAAAAAAAAAGACAAACAACACACTCCTCCACTACCACTACACAACTCACACACACACAGTGCCAGGTATACAAATGCCCCACAGTGCCAGCCAATTGCCCCCACAGTGCCAGGTATACAATTGCCCCCACAGCAGCCAGTGCTGCAGCTGCTTGCTGCTGCTGCTCCTCCTCTGGGCTCCGGCTGTGAGGGACGGGTGAGTCAGGAGAGGAGAGCGCCTGCCAGTGCGGCTGTGTCTGGCGAAGTGGCGTATAGCAGACTTCGTTCGAACCAGCCGCCGGTTCGTGAGCCAATCAGAGCTCACGGACTGGCGGCTTCTGATTGGCTGCCGGTCCGCGAGCTCTGATTGGCTCACGAACCGGCGGCTGGTTTGAAGTCTGCTATACGCCGCCGCGCCAGACACAGCCGCGCTGGCGGGCGCTCTCCTCTCCTGACAGCTGAGACACACTGCCGCTGGACTGAGCGGCAGCGTGTCTCAGTGACACAAGCGGGGGCCCCGCTTCGGGACCCCTGACACGGCGGGCCCTAGGCAACCACTTGGTTGCCTAGCGGCAAATCCGCCACTGGGTGTTACCTACTGGAGCAGGACAATCTTTATTTGGATCCGAACCAGCCCTTGCCATTTGCCAGCCATCCAGAGGAGTTTCAGAGAGGCACCATTCAACCACCGTATTGCATGAGGTACTCACCTATATATGGGACAGACTGCATAACCCTCTAACGGTGTACAGAAAGAACAATTGTACTCTCCATTTTCATAAGAGACTCTTGCCATTGGACTTCAATCTCATTTAAGGGCACCATTTGGAACGGACTCCCTGCATTGCACTATGCCATATGTCCTGACCCAGTATCTCGGGTAAACAATTCCCTTTTAGAATGACATGAATCCATGTGGTATATTAATTATTGCACAGGATACTGTTTTTACTAAATAGTTTTTTCTTATAACTTTGACACATTTAGTGTAATTAATTGTTCTTTCCTCCTGGAGCGCAGCCTCCCTTTCCCTTTTTGTTGTATAGAGTCAGCAGCACCTGGGGAGGGAGAGCAGGAACATATATGTACACTACAGTACATCTCACTACTGTAGCCACACGCGCAGTCCTGTCCCCGCACTCACTACATATGCCACACGCACACACACCTGTCCCCACACTCACTACAGATGCCACACACACCTGTCCCCACATTCACTACAGATGCCACACACACCTGTCCCCACATTCACTACAGATGCCACACACACCTGTCCCCACATTCACTACAGATGCCACACACACCTGTCCCCACATTCACTACAGATGCCACACACACCTGTCCCCACATTCACTACAGATGCCACACACACCTGTCCCCACATTCACTACAGATGCCACACACACCTGTCCCCACATTCACTACAGATGACACACACACAGTCCTGTCCCCACATTCACTACAGATGACACACACACAGTCCTGTCCCCACATTCACTACAGATGACACACACACAGTCCTGTCCCCACATTCACTACAGATGACACACACACACAGTCCTGTCCCCACATTCACTACAGATGACACACACACCTGTCCCCACATTCACTACAGATGACACACACACAGTCCTGTCCCCACATTCACTACAGATGACACACACACAGTCCTGTCCCCACATTCACTACAGATGACACACACACAGTCCTGTCCCCACATTCACTACAGATGACACACAAACCTGTCCCCACACTCACTACAGATGACACACACGCTGAGTCCTGTCCCTGCACTTACTACAGATGCCACACATACACGCGCACATACAGTCCTGTCCCTGCACTCACTACAGACGACACACTCACACATGCAGAGTCCTGTCCCCACACTGGCTGCTACTCACACCAGTCACTGTGCATGGGTGGCTGCTGCTGGCACTTCAGGTCCTCGTTTCCCTCCTCCCCTGCCACACTGCTCAACTCTGTTGTCTGTCTTCCTGCACTTCCTGGATTGGTCACATGACCAATCCGAGCTGTCCATCAGAGCTCACACACGCCCCCACTGTGAGGCATGCCTCCTATTTCCTTGTTCTGTGCGGTCTGATTGGCCGCTGTGTAGCCCAGCCTCACTGTACAGGCAGTGTTCGACAGTGTGAGAGATGAGGCTGAGCTGCCACTGCCGAATCACAATCATCTTTATTGCCAAGTAAATCAGTACATAATACACAAGGAAATTGTTTCCGATAACCACAGCTCTCAGACAGAAAAAAGGAAGAAAAAAAGGAAACAACAACGTGACATAAACATAGAGAAGTGAGCATAATGGATGCTTGAATACATGGTTCGAGTGTGAAAATTAATAGATTAAGCAAGTGTCGAGTTGAGCAAGATAATCACTTGGGGAAAGAAACTGTTCCTGTGTCTAGCAGTTCTCACGGCTCGTACCGTCTTCCAGATGGCAGCCGCCAGAACAGGTCATGAGCGAGGTGGGAGTGGTCATTGATAATCCTTTCCGCCCTCATCTCTATCTTTCCCTGCAGTTCCAGGAACCCTGCAAATCTGGCCAGTTTTATCTATAAAAATGATTGCATTAATAAAAACAAGATGCTTATAAGCTATAATTATCTTCTTTGTGTTACTCCAATCATTGTTATAGTGAGTATGATAGGGAGCATGAGAGGTGAGGATCTGCCTCCACTGACTGCAAGTCCCTGGCGCGCGCACGTCACGGGGGCGCGCCACCACGATGTACGGGGCGTGCCACGAGTCACGGGGGCGTGGACTCGTGGCACGCCCCCATTACCATGGTGACGCTTGCTGGGGACGGGGGCATGGACTTGCGGCACACCCCCATTTTCATGGATACCGGTGGGGGCAACTGAACCGGTTCTCTGAGGGAACGGATCGGCCCACCTGCCCATAGGCCCTTCTGGCATGTGCCCGATGGCCAGTCCGGCCCTGGTGGGAGATGTGCTGAGTGACGATGCAGGGGGAGGTGGTGGAGTGCTGTGAGGTGTCACAGTGGGAGGTGGTGGTGTGCTGAGTGATGACGCAGGGGGACGTGATGGTGTGCTGAGAAATGTCGCATGGGTAGGTGATGGTGTGCTGAGAGATGTCACAGGGGGAGGTGGTGGTGTGGTGGTGTGCTGAGTGACGACGCAGGGTGGAAGATGGTGTGATGAGTGACGAGGCAGGGTGAGAGATGGTGTGCTGAATGACGACGCAGGGGGTAGGTGATGGTGTGCTGAGAGATGTCACGGGAAGGTGGTGGTGTGGTGGTGTGCTGAGTGACGACGCAGGGTGGAAGATGGTGTGCTGAGTGACGAGGCAGGGTGAGAGATGGTGTGCTGAGTGACGACGCAGGGGGTAGGTGATGGTGTGCTGAGAGATGTCGCAAGAGGAGGTGATTGGGTTGCTGAGAGACGATGTTGGGGTAAGGTGATAGTGGGCTGAGAGACAATTGCGGGGTAAGAGGATGGTGTGCTGAGAGATGTCGCAGGGGGATGATGGTGTGCTGAGTGATGACGCAGGGAGGGATCTGATGTGCTGAGTGATGATGCAGGGGTAGGTGCTGGTGTGCTGAGAGACGTTTCAGGGGGAGATAATGGTATGCTGAGTGATGACACAGGGGGAGGTGATGATGTGCAGACAGACAATGCAGGGGGTAGGTGATGGTGTGCTTAGAGACGTTTCAGGGGGAGCTAATGGTGTGCTGAGAGATGACGGTGGTGTAAGGGGATGGTGTGCTGAGAGACATAGCAGGGGGTAAGTGATGGTGTGACTGAGAGACAACACAAGGGGGAGATGATGGTGTGGCTGAAAAATGCAGGGGGCATGATGTGACACGGGACAGGATATGAGTCTGGTTGATCCACTGTTGTATGCTGCTGACCTTGTCAATATTCCTACACAAACAGGCATCTTCTGGACGATGTGATCTCCTACATAAATAGTGAATACACCATCTGCCTTAGAGGGTACATTTCTTCAGAGGTTCCACATTGTGAGAAACCATCATATACTGTAGGTAGGTGCATGTGGAATTAAAAAAATATTCCCAGTGTAACGTGAAACAGGTGGTGTGTCAGGTTGGTACACCTCTTATTGTGTGTGACCACGACCCTTCTTGTTAGTGGCCACGCCTATTTTTTTAGCGCGCATCTGCGGCGGGCGCACATAATTTCCTATGAATGTAATTTTTTTCGGGGGGCTGTGGCGCCATTCTTAATCTTTCCCTGGACTCTGAAAACCCTAGTTACTTTTTATATTAGGCTCTGTTATACTTTCTGGCTGCAGGTCGGCACAACAGGGGGATAACATCAGCATAGGTGGGTGGTATGGGGGGTGTGGAGTCACGATTACATTATCACAGCCCCACCCCCACTATACAATTACAAATTACCAGCATTGTAAAGCACAGGTGGCAGGGATCCGATTACGTGATTCAGCGCAAGTCACGTCATCACTCCACTCACTTTCACTGTGGAAAGGAAGGGGGGGGGGGGGTGCAGGTAGGTAGATGCCATATCCTGGAGACTTGCCCTCTTTTCTGGGAGGACGGGAGTGCCACATGATTTTCGGAGCATCCCAGCCATACCGTGAGAGTATGCAAGTATGCACTACGTCACTAGGCATATCCTATGTATAGACAGCACCATGAAGTGGTTAGCCACACCACTGTGGCAGCATGTCACAACCCTTCTGTACACTCAGGCTTGGACTGGTGTAACCCTGATTTAGGGTTTAAACAACACTTATACTGAGGTAGTTATAATATGGTGACTAAAATGGAGTATAAGCATATATATTATTCATATAAAAGTTAATGGATGTTGTAATACTGTATGCATGTTCACATATATGTAATTGTATGTACATTGATGTAAATGTAGTGGTGAATACAATTAAGGCTTATTTTATGGTTTCACAGTGTATCTAAAGGGTTAATGTCCTTGTGCTCCTTACTGTCAATCACCTAGTGGGGTGATTGCCAGTGAGCGGGGTATCACCTCAGAGTGGGTCATGTGACTACTAGAGAGTGGTGGAGAGGTGCTGTGAGTATAGCTGAGGGAGAGACTGCATATCCCTTGGTGAGAGGACATTGCGGCGGCCGGAGGGGGCTTAGTGTGTGTAGCCAGAACAGGGCTTCCTTACTGTAAAGGTGGTGACAGCAGCATTGAGACTCAGCACTGTTCATAGAACCCGGCATTAGCGCTAGTCAACTCACCCAGCAGTATTGGAAGGGCGCACCTATAACAGGGAGACAGAGAGGGTTCATTCCTACCTATTACCGGCACAGACTCTGACAGCCACAACAAAGAAGCCAGGACCAGCAGCAGAGGCTCCATTCTGTGTGGCTGTAAGTGTAAGGGAGGAGTCGGGGGAGCAGCCTGCAGCAGCATCACTAGATCGTAGAAGTGTGAGTGCATAATCCAGCCATTTATATTACCCCTACACTAAGCACAGCAAGCCATAGTTGACTATGGTACATAGTCAATTTCATATTGGGACTAAGGACTCCAGGGCTAGGCCGCAATAATGGCTATTAAGCAGGAGGATAGTAATGGGTCACAGCAGTCAGAGTGACCTATAATTACAGTTCCATGTATGGCTTAATCATAGTGCTAAGGAGAAGGTAGAAAGCACTGGGTATATATTAGAGATGAGCGCCTGAAATTTTTCGGGTTTTGTGTTTTGGTTTTGGGTTCGGTTCCGCGGCCGTGTTTTGGGTTCGAACGCGTTTTGGCAAAACCTCACCGAATTTTTTTTGTCGGATTCGGGTGTGTTTTGGATTCGGGTGTTTTTTTCAAAAAACACTAAAAAACAGCTTAAATCATAGAATTTGGGGGTCATTTTGATCCCAAAGTATTATTAACCTCAAAAACCATAATTTACACTCATTTTCAGTCTATTCTGAATACCTCACACCTCACAATATTATTTTTAGTCCTAAAATTTGCACCGAGGTCGCTGTGTGAGTAAGATAAGCGACCCTAGTGGCCGACACAAACACCGGGCCCATCTAGGAGTGGCACTGCAGTGTCACGCAGGATGTCCCTTCCAAAAAACCCTCCCCAAACAGCACATGACGCAAAGAAAAAAAGAGGCGCAATGAGGTAGCTGTGTGAGTAAGATTAGCGACCCTAGTGGCCGACACAAACACCGGGCCCATCTAGGAGTGGCACTGCAGTGTCACGCAGGATGGCCCTTCCAAAAAACCCTCCCCAAACAGCACATGACGCAAAGAAAAAAAGAGGCGCAATGAGGTAGCTGTGTGAGTAAGATTAGCGACCCTAGTGGCCGACACAAACACCGGGCCCATCTAGGAGTGGCACTGCAGTGTCACGCAGGATGTCCCTTCCAAAAAACCCTCCCCAAACAGCACATGACGCAAAGAAAAAAAGAGGCGCAATGAGGTAGCTGACTGTGTGAGTAAGATTAGCGACCCTAGTGGCCGACACAAACACCGGGCCCATCTAGGAGTGGCACTGCAGTGTCACGCAGGATGTCCCTTCCAAAAAACCCTCCCCAATCAGCACATGATGCAAAGAAAAAGAAAAGAAAAAAGAGGTGCAAGATGGAATTGTCCTTGGGCCCTCCCACCCACCCTTATGTTGTATAAACAAAACAGGACATGCACACTTTAACCAACCCATCATTTCAGTGACAGGGTCTGCCACACGACTGTGACTGATATGACGGGTTGGTTTGGACCCCCCCCAAAAAAGAAGCAATTAATCTCTCCTTGCACAAACTGGCTCTACAGAGGCAAGATGTCCACCTCATCTTCACCCTCCGATATATCACCGTGTACATCCCCCTCCTCACAGATTATCAATTCGTCCCCACTGGAATCCACCATCTCAGCTCCCTGTGTACTTTGTGGAGGCAATTGCTGCTGGTCAATGTCTCCGCGGAGGAATTGATTATAATTCATTTTAATGAACATCATCTTCTCCACATTTTCTGGATGTAACCTCGTACGCCGATTGCTGACAAGGTGAGCGGCGGCACTAAACACTCTTTCGGAGTACACACTTGTGGGAGGGCAACTTAGGTAGAATAAAGCCAGTTTGTGCAAGGGCCTCCAAATTGCCTCTTTTTCCTGCCAGTATAAGTACGGACTGTGTGACGTGCCTACTTGGATGCGGTCACTCATATAATCCTCCACCATTCTATCAATGTTGAGAGAATCATATGCAGTGACAGTAGACGACATGTCCGTAATCGTTGTCAGGTCCTTCAGTCCGGACCAGATGTCAGCATCAGCAGTCGCTCCAGACTGCCCTGCATCACCGCCAGCGGGTGGGCTCGGAATTCTGAGCCTTTTCCTCGCACCCCCAGTTGCGGGAGAATGTGAAGGAGGAGATGTTGACAGGTCGCGTTCCGCTTGACTTGACAATTTTGTCACCAGCAGGTCTTTCAACCCCAGCAGACTTGTGTCTGCCGGAAAGAGAGATCCAAGGTAGGCTTTAAATCTAGGATCGAGCACGGTGGCCAAAATGTAGTGCTCTGATTTCAACAGATTGACCACCCGTGAATCCTTGTTAAGCGAATTAAGGGCTGCATCCACAAGTCCCACATGCCTAGCGGAATCGCTCCCTTTTAGCTCCTTCTTCAATGCCTCCAGCTTCTTCTGCAAAAGCCTGATGAGGGGAATGACCTGACTCAGGCTGGCAGTGTCTGAACTGACTTCACGTGTGGCAAGTTCAAAGGGCATCAGAACCTTGCACAACGTTGAAATCATTCTCCACTGCACTTGAGACAGGTGCATTCCACCTCCTATATCGTGCTCAATTGTATAGGCTTGAATGGCCTTTTGCTGCTCCTCCAACCTCTGAAGCATATAGAGGGTTGAATTCCACCTCGTTACCACTTCTTGCTTCAGATGATGGCAGGGCAGGTTCAGTAGTTTTTGGTGGTGCTCCAGTCTTCTGTACGTGGTGCCTGTACGCCGAAAGTGTCCCGCAATTTTTCTGGCCACCGACAGCATCTCTTGCACGCCCCTGTCGTTTTTTAAAAAATTCTGCACCACCAAATTCAAGGTATGTGCAAAACATGGGACGTGCTGGAATTTGCCCATATTTAATGCACACACAATATTGCTGGCGTTGTCCGATGCCACAAATCCACAGGAGAGTCCAATTGGGGTAAGCCATTCCGCGATGATCTTCCTCAGTTGCCGTAAGAGGTTTTCAGCTGTGTGCGTATTCTGGAAAGCGGTGATACAAAGCGTAGCCTGCCTAGGAAAGAGTTGGCGTTTGCGAGATGCTGCTACTGGTGCCGCCGCTGCTGTTCTTGCGGCGGGAGTCCATACATCTACCCAGTGGGCTGTCACAGTCATATAGTCCTGACCCTGCCCTGCTCCACTTGTCCACATGTCCGTGGTTAAGTGGACATTGGGTACAACTGCATTTTTTAGGACACTGGTGAGTCTTTTTCTGATGTCCGTGTACATTCTCGGTATCGCCTGCCTAGAGAAGTGGAACCTAGATGGTATTTGGTAACGGGGGCACACTGCCTCAATAAATTGTCTAGTTCCCTGTGAACTAACGGCGGATACCGGACGCACGTCTAACACCAACATAGTTGTCAAGGCCTCAGTTATCCGCTTTGCAGTAGGATGACTGCTGTGATATTTCATCTTCCTCGCAAAGGACTGTTGAAGAGTCAATTGCTTACTGGAAGTAGTACAAGTGGGCTTACGACTTCCCCTCTGGGATGACCATCGACTCCCAGCGGCAACAACAGCAGCGCCAGCAGCAGTAGGCGTTACACGCAAGGATGCATCGGAGGAATCCCAGGCAGGAGAGGACTCGTCAGAATTGCCAGTGACATGGCCTGCAGGACTATTGGCATTCCTGGGGAAGGAGGAAATTGACACTGAGGGAGTTGGTGGGGTGGTTTGCGTGAGCTTGGTTACAAGAGGAAGGGATTTACTGGTCAGTGGACTGCTTCCGCTGTCACCCAAAGTTTTTGAACTTGTCACTGACTTATTATGAATGCGCTGCAGGTGACGTATAAGGGAGGATGTTCCGAGGTGGTTAACGTCCTTACCCCTACTTATTACAGCTTGACAAAGGGAACACACGACTTGACACCTGTTGTCCGCATTTCTGGTGAAATACCTCCACACCGAAGAGCTGATTTTTTTGGTATTTTCACCTGGCATGTCAACGGCCATATTCCTCCCACGGACAACAGGTGTCTCCCCGGGTGCCTGACTTAAACAAACCACCTCACCATCAGAATCCTCCTGGTCAATTTCCTCCCCAGCGCCAGCAACACCCATATCCTCCTCATCCTGGTGTACTTCAACACTGACATCTTCAATCTGACTATCAGGAACTGGACTGCGGGTGCTCCTTCCAGCACTTGCAGGGGGCGTGCAAATGGTGGAAGGCGCATGCTCTTCACGTCCAGTGTTGGGAAGGTCAGGCATCGCAACCAACACAATTGGACTCTCCTTGTGGATTTGGGATTTCGAAGAATGCACAGTTCTTTGCTGTGCTGCTTTTGCCAGCTTGAGTCTTTTCATTTTTCTAGCGAGAGGCTGAGTGCTTCCATCCTCATGTGAAGCTGAACCACTAGCCATGAACATAGGCCAGGGCCTCA
Organism: Pseudophryne corroboree; assembly: GCF_028390025.1. NCBI lineage: Eukaryota > Metazoa > Chordata > Amphibia > Anura > Myobatrachidae > Pseudophryne > Pseudophryne corroboree. The sequence goes on along the minus strand of NC_086449.1, from coordinate 114,616,924 downwards.
GCCGTTCCTTGCCACTCCGTGTGGTAAATGGCATATTGGCAAGTTTACGCTTCTCCTCCGACAATTTTATTTTAGGTTTTGGAGTCCTTTTTTTTCTGATATTTGGTGTTTTGGATTTGACATGCTCTGTACTATGACATTGGGCATCGGCCTTGGCAGACGACGTTGCTGGCATTTCATCGTCTCGGCCATGACTAGTGGCAGCAGCTTCAGCACGAGGTGGAAGTGGATCTTGATCTTTCCCTAATTTTGGAACCTCAACATTTTTGTTCTCCATATTTTAATAGGCACAACTAAAAGGCACCTCAGGTAAACAATGGAGATGGATACTAGTATACAATTATGGACTGCCTGCCGACTGCAGACACAGAGGTAGCCACAGCCGTGAACTACCGTACTGTACTGTGTCTGCAGCTAATATAGACTGGTTGATAAAGAGAAGATGTCTATGTAACTATGTATGTATAAAGAAGACTGAAAAAAATCCACGGTTAGGTGGTATACAATTATGGACGGACTGCCTGCCGAGTGCAGACACAGAGGTAGCCACAGCCGTGAACTACCGTACTGTACTGTGTCTGCAGCTAATATAGACTGGTTGATAAAGAGAAGATGTCTATGTAACTATGTATGTATAAAGAAGAATGAAAAAAAACCACGGTTAGGTGGTATACAATTATGGACGGACTGCCTGCCGAGTGCAGACACAGAGGTAGCCACAGCCGTGAACTACCGTACTGTACTGTGTCTGCAGCTAATATAGACTGGTTGATAAAGAGAAGATGTCTATGTAACTATGTATGTATAAAGAAGAATGAAAAAAATCCACGGTTAGGTGGTATTACAATTATGGACGGACTGCCTGCCGAGTGCAGAGACACAGAGGTAGCCACAGCCGTGAACTACCGTACTGTGTCTGCTGCGACTGGATGATAAATGATATAAAAAATATATATATATCACTACTGCAGCCGGACAGGTATATATTATATATTATATAATGACGGACCTGCTGGACACTGTCTGTCAGCAGAATGAGTTTTATTTTTATAGAATAAAACAAAACAAAACACACAAGTGAAGTCACACGACGAGTGTTTAACTTTTTCAGGCAATCACAATATAAGTATACTACTAACTATACTGGTGGTCAGTGTGGTCAGGTCACTGGTCAGTCACACTGGCAGTGGCACTCCTGCAGCAAAAGTGTGCACTGTTTAATTTTAATATAATATGTACTCCTGGCTCCTGCTATAACCTATAACTGGCACTGCAGTAGTGCTCCCCAGTCTCCCCCACAATTATAAGCTGTGTGAGCTGAGCAGTCAGACAGATATATAATATATATAGATGATGCAGCACACTGGCCTGAGCCTGAGCAGTGCACACAGATATGGTATGTGACTGACTGAGTCACTGTGTGTATCGCTTTTTTCAGGCAGAGAACGGATATATTAAATAAACTGCACTGTGTGTCTGGTGGTCACTCACTATATAATATATTATGTACTCCTGGCTCCTGCTATAACCTATAACTGGCACTGCAGTAGTGCTCCCCAGTCTCCCCCACAATTATAAGCTGTGTGAGCTGAGCAGTCAGACAGATATATATAATATTATATATAGATAATAGATGATGCAGCACACTGGCCTGAGCCTGAGCAGTGCACACAGATATGGTATGTGACTGACTGAGTCACTGTGTGTATCGCTTTTTTCAGGCAGAGAACGGATATATTAAATAAACTGCACTGTGTGTCTGGTGGTCACTCACTATATAATATATTATGTACTCCTGGCTCCTGCTATAACCTATAACTGGCACTGCAGTAGTGCTCCCCAGTCTCCCCCACAATTATAAGCTGTGTGAGCTGAGCAGTCAGACAGATATATATAATATTATATATAGATAATAGATGATGCAGCACACTGGCCTGAGCCTGAGCAGTGCACACAGATATGGTATGTGACTGACTGAGTCACTGTGTGTATCGCTTTTTTCAGGCAGAGAACGGATATATTAAATAAACTGCACTGTGTGTCTGGTGGTCACTCACTATATAATATATTATGTACTCCTGGCTCCTGCTATAACCTATAACTGGCACTGCAGTAGTGCTCCCCAGTCTCCCCCACAATTATAAGCTGTGTGAGCTGAGCAGTCAGACAGATATATATAATATTATATATAGATAATAGATGATGCAGCACACTGGCCTGAGCCTGAGCAGTGCACACAGATATGGTATGTGACTGACTGAGTCACTGTGTGTATCGCTTTTTTCAGGCAGAGAACGGATATATTAAATAAACTGCACTGTGTGTCTGGTGGTCACTCACTATATAATATATTATGTACTCCTGGCTCCTGCTATAACCTATAACTGGCACTGCAGTAGTGCTCCCCAGTCTCCCCCACAATTATAAGCTGTGTGAGCTGAGCAGTCAGACAGATATATATAATATTATATATAGATAATATATGATGCAGCACACTGGCCTGAGCCTGAGCAGTGCACACAGATATGGTATGTGACTGACTGAGTCACTGTGTGTATCGCTTTTTTCAGGCAGAGAACGGATATATTAAATAAACTGCACTGTGTGTCTGGTGGTCACTCACTATATAATATATTATGTACTCCTGGCTCCTGCTATAACCTATAACTGGCACTGCAGTAGTGCTCCCCAGTCTCCCCCACAATTATAAGCTGTGTGAGCTGAGCAGTCAGACAGATATATATAATATTATATATAGATAATAGATGATGCAGCACACTGGCCTGAGCCTGAGCAGTGCACACAGATATGGTATGTGACTGACTGAGTCACTGTGTGTATCGCTGTTTTCAGGCAGAGAACGGATATATTAAATAAACTGCACTGTGTGTCTGGTGGTCACTCACTATATAATATATTATGTACTCCTGGCTCCTGCTATAACCTATAACTGGCACTGCAGTAGTGCTCCCCAGTCTCCCCCACAATTATAAGCTGTGTGAGCTGAGCAGTCAGACAGATATATATAATATTATATATAGATAATAGATGATGCAGCACACTGGCCTGAGCCTGAGCAGTGCACACAGATATGGTATGTGTCTGTGACTGAGTCACTGTGTGCTGTGTATCGCTTTTTTCAGGCAGAGAACGGATTATAAAGTAAACTGCACTGTCCTCACTAGTAAACTCTCTCCACTCAGTCTCTACACTTCTACAGTAACAGTACTCCTCCTAGTCAGCTCCAGTAAATCTCTCTCAGTCTCTTATAATCTAAATGGAGAGGACGCCAGCCACGTCCTCTCCCTATCAATCTCAATGCACGTGTGAAAATGGCGGCGACGCGCGGCTCCTTATATAGAATCCGAGTCTCGCGATAGAATCCGAGCCTCGCGAGAATCCGACAGCGTCATGATGACGTTCGGGCGCGCTCGGGTTAACCGAGCAAGGCGGGAAGATCCGAGTCGCTCGGACCCGTGAAAAAAAACATGAAGTTCTGGCGGGTTCGGATTCAGAGAAACCGAACCCGCTCATCTCTAGTATATATATGTAACAGGAGGAGTGGAGTGAAACTTGAACTGTTTAACGCTTCATAAATAGTTTTAAAGCTCCCCCATATATCAGCATCACATCAGTCAAAGGAGAGCCAGAGACATTGTTCCGCAGCGCTAAATAGAAAGTAACACCCTAAAGCTGCCACCTAATGTGTGTATTTATGCCCCTGAATTAGCAGAATTAGAGTCAAGGACATTAAAGGTAGCCATACTACAGTGACATTGGATGGATGTTAAAGCCTCTTAGCCACAAAGGATTAGAATATCATCCCGATTCAAGGACTAGCTTGTGGCACTTTAATACAACTGTGTTATATGTATATTCGTGAACCCGTAAGAAGGACTGACACGTAAGAGACTATTCGTTTTAAAGTTAAAGGATTTGAGCTCGCTGTGACTATGATAAGAGAAACCATCTCTTGCAGATATATTTAATATAGACTCATCCTAAGAGACAACAATAATTTGAGGCATACAGGAATCGAAAAGCTATATATGCTCTGAAATATAGAAAGCATCAGCTACTTCAAATGGACACAAGGACGCAGCATAACAAAGGTTTATCATACCAGCTTCTTAGGAGTTTAGTTTAATACTGGACAACTACGGTAACATTTTTACTGAGGAAAGGATACAGATTCCTTGGTAATCAACTGTTGATGTTACTATCTATGAGCTAAATAGATACTTTCTGTTATCTGCCAAGGAGGAACTATAAGTAACCTTATAGGAGAAAGTAATCGCTACCATAAGTAGACTGAGCCAAACATCTTTCTCTTTAACTGAAGGGAGAACTGATAGTTGACACTAAAACATAGTGTCAGACATTCTGTATTAACTGCTGTTATTTTTAGGAAGTTTATGGGCCCTTATAGTGCACTATCATATTAAGAGTACCCGGGTCACTCTAACACCTAAGGGTGTCTTGAAAAGAAAAAGGATTTGTTGTATTGCATGCAGGTACTGTGTATAGGCCTAATTGACAGGGGGTTAGCATGGATTAATGACTTAAAGGGGAATGTGTAATTGAAATTGATGAAATGTTAATGTTTACTTAATCCATTTGGTACTGGTCATTAAAGTGTTATACTTTCCATGTGTGTCTGGTCCGTCTGGAAGTTGATCTGAAGATCCTGGAAGAAAGAGACAGGTATATTAGATAATATATCTATGATATAAGGGAATCATCCCCTAAGGATAGAGATCAGGCTTACTCAAGCAAGCCTTAACGGTAGTTAAATACTACACATAGCTTGAGTGGAGGCACAGCTATTAGGTAACTATCCCTTAATAGAATACATAGACAGCTCTCGTTCAAGGTATTGAGGGTAGGGTTACACTGGCCCACAGGGGTACAGGGGAAACCACCGGTGGGCCCCACTGCCTGGGGACCCACCTCCTGCTCCTTGGATCCGGTTCTAGACTGTGCACTTGAATGATACATTATACATATGTTACCTTATACTGGACTATGGTGTATTTTCTACAGTGCATTGCTGTTATTAATCTGGTACATTATCATACACGCAGCAGCTGAATTTAATGTATATATTTATGAAGGGGCCCAGATGTTGCACTCTCTAATGGTTAGTAAAACCAATGAGGTGGCAGGTCACACCCCGTCTGCAGACTGGCCTACCCCTAAACATGGGCCCCTATTACTGCATTCCCCGGTGGGCCCAACATGCCCCAGTCCGACACTGTGTACACTACATCATATCCCTCTGCACTTGTATTCCCCCGGTGGGTCCTTCATTCCCACCCAGACACTACTGTAGAATGTATGTACTTTACTTTATATTAATTAAAAATATTTACTGTAACCTTAGATTTGTTTTTTCGCTGCTTCTTGTAGCAACACCTGCACCTCAGTTACCCCCAATATGCATATATGCACTGTTTACGTCCTTGGTGTCATCTTCTGGGTTGAATCTGCATGTGTGGCAGACATTTGCACATAAGCATTAACATTTATCCCAACAGGGATCCAGCTAAGCTGGAGAGGCTTTGCTGGTCCCTATTGCTGTCTATAGGGAAGGTATAGCTCATGCCATCGAATAATGCATACGCAAAGTTATTGATCATTACTAAAGTTATTGATCGGTACTGTGTTTGATATTTTTTTTCCTTTCATTGTTCTCTCATATCACTTCTAGTTTGAAAAAAATATATTTCTCTGACGTCCTAGTGGATGCTGGGAACTCCGAAAGGACCATGGGGAATAGCGGCTCCGCAGGAGACCAGGAGACTGGGCACAACTAAAGAAAGCTTTTAGGTCACCTGGTGTGCACTGGCTCCTCCCACTATAACCCTCCTCCAAGCCTCAGTTAGATTTTGTGCCCGGCCGAGGTTGGATGCACACTAGGGGCTCTCCTGAGCTTCTAAAAAGAAAGTATATAATTAGGTTTTTTATTTTACAGTGAGACCTGCTGGCAACAGGCTCACTGCAGCGAGGGACTAAGGGGAGAAGAAGCGAACCTACCTGCTTGCAGCTAGCTTGGGCTTCTTAGGCTACTGGACACCATTAGCTCCAGAGGGATCGACCGCATGGAACTGGCCTTGGTGTTCGGTCCCGGAGCCGCGCCGCCGTCCCCCTTACAGAGCCAGAAGCAAGAAGAGGTCCGGAAAATCGGCGGCAGAAGACATCAGTCTTCACCAAGGTAGCGCACAGCACTGCAGCTGTGCGCCATTGCTCCTCATACATACTTCACACTCCGGTCACTGAGGGTGCAGGGCGCTAGGGGGGGGCGCCCTGAGCAGCAATAAAAACACCTTGGCTGGCAAAAATACCACAATATATAGCCCCAGAGGCTATATATGTGATAATTACCCCTGCCAGAATCCATAAAAAAGCGGGAGAAAAGTCCGCGAAAAAGGGGCGGAGCTATCTCCTTCAGCACACTGGCGCCATTTCTCCCTCACAGCTCCGCTGGAAGGAAGCTCCCTGGCTCTCCCCTGCAGTCTACACTACAGAAAAGGGTAAAAAAGAGAGGGGGGGCACTAAATTTAGGCGCAGTATATATAACAGCAGCTATAGGGGACATAATTCAGTTAGTCCCTGCATTATATAGCGCTCTGGTGTGTGCTGGCATACTCTCACTCTGTCTCCCCAAAGGGCTTTTGTGGGTCCTGTCCTCTGTTAGAGCATTCCCTGTGTGTGTGCGGTGTGTCGGTACGGCTGTGTCGACATGTTTGATGAGGATAATGATGTGGAGGCGGAGCAGATGCCTATAGAAGGGATGTCACCCCCTGCGGGGCAGACACCTGAGTGGATGGACTTATGGAAGGAATTGCGTGCACGTGTCGACTCCTTACACAAAAAATTTGACGACATGTGAAATGCGGGACAGCCGGCTTCTCAGCTCGTGCCTGTCCAGGCGTCTCAAAGGCCATCGGGGGCTCTAAAACGCCCGCTACCTCAGATGGCAGATGCGGATGTCGACACGGATACTGACACCAGTGTCGACGACGATGAGTCTAGTCTAATGTCCACTAAGGCCATTCGTTGCATGATTGAAGCAATGAAAGAGGTGTTACAAATTTCTGGGCGATCCTGAAGTCTGTATATACACACTCAGGCATTATACTTAGACCAGCTATTGCGTCAGCATGGATGTGCAGTGCTGCCGCTGCGTGGTCAGATTTCCTGTCAGAAAATATTGACACCCTAGACAGGGACACTATTCTGCTAACCATAGAGCATATAAAAGACTCAGTCTTATACATGAGAGATGCACAGAGGGAGATCTGCCGGCTGGCATCTAAAATAAGTGCATTGTCCATTTCTGCTAGGAGAGGCTTATGGACTCGCCAGTGGACAGGGGATGCAGATTCAAAAAGGCACATGGGAGTTTTGCCTTATAAGGGTGAGGAGTTATTTGGGGATGGTCTCTCGGACCTAGTTTCCACAGCAACTGCTGGGAAGTCAGCATTTTTACCCCATGTTCCCTCACAGCCTAAAAAGGCGCCGTTTTATCAGGTACAGTCCTTTCGGACTCAGAAAAACAGGCGTGGAAAAGGCGATCAATGGGCTCGCTCACAGGTGGATCCCTGGATCCTGCAAATAGTATCTCAAGGGTACAAACTGGAATTCGAGGCGTCTCCACCCCACCGGTTCCTAAAATCTGCCTTGCCGATTACTCCTTCAGACAGGGAGGCTGTGCTAGCGGCAATTCACAAGCTGTATTCCCAGCAGGTGATAATCAAGGTGCCCCTACTTCAACAAGGACGGGGTTACTATTCCACACTGTTTGTGGTACCGAAACCGGACGGTTCGGTGAGACCCATTTTAAATTTGAAATCCTTGAACACATACATAAAAAATTTCAAGTTCAAGATGGAATCGCTCAGGGCGGTTATTGCAAGCCTGGACGAGGGGGATTACATGGTATCCCTGGACATCAAGGATGCTTACCTGCATGTCCCCATTTACTATCCTCACCAGGAGTACCTCAGATTTGTGGTACAGGATTGCCATTACCAATTCCAGACGCTGCCGTTTGGACTCTCCACGGCACCGAGGGTGTTTACCAAGGTAATGGCGGAAATGATGATACTCCTTCGAAGAAAGGGAGTTTTAATTATCCCGTACTTGGACGATCTCCTAATAAAGGCGAGGTCCAAGGAGCAGTTGTTGGTGGGAGTAGCACTATCTCAGGAGGTGCTACACCAGCACGGTTGGATTCTGAATATTCCAAAATCACAGCTGGTTCCGACGACACGTCTACTGTTCCTGGGTATGATTCTGGATACAGTCCAGAAAAAAGTGTTTCTCCCGGAGAAGAAAGCCAAGGAGCTGTCATCTCTAGTCAGAGACCTCCTGAAACCAAAACAGGTATCGGTGCATCACTGCAAGCGGTTCCTGGGAAAGATGGTGGCTTCTTACGAAGCAATTCCTTTCGGCAGGTTCCATGCCAGAATCTTTCAGTGGGACCTGTTGGACCAATGGTCCGGATCGCATCTTCAGATGCATCGCCTAATAACCCTGTCTCCAAGAACCAGGGTGTCTCTGCTGTGGTGGCTGCAGAGTGCTCATCTTCTAGAGGGCCGCAGATTCGGCATACAGGACTGAGTCCTGGTGACCACGGATGCCAGCCTTCGAGGCTGGGGGGCAGTCACACAGGGAAGAAACTTACAAGGACTATGGTCGAGTCAGGAGACTTCCCTACACATAAATATTCTGGAACTAAGGGCCATTTACAATGCCCTAAGTCAGGCAAAATCCCTGCTTCTACACCAGCCGGTACTGATCCAGTCAGACAACATTACGGCAGTCGCCCATGTAAATCGACAGGGCGGCACAAGAAGCAGGATGGCAATGGCAGAAGCCACAAGGATTCTCCGATGGGCGGAAAATCACGTACTAGCACTGTCAGCAGTGTTCATTCCGGGAGTGGACAACTGGGAAGCAGACTTTCTCAGCAGGCACGACCTCCACCCGGGAGAGTGGGGACTTCATCCAGAAGTCTTCACGCTGATTGTTAATCGATGGGAACGGCCACTGGTGGACATGATGGCGTCCCGCCTAAACAAAAAACTAGAGAGATATTGCGCCAGGTCAAGGGACCCTCAGACGATAGCTGTGGACGCTCTAGTGACACCGTGGGTGTACCAGTCAGTTTATGTGTTCCCTCCTCTGCCTCTCATACCAAGGGTACTGAGAATAATAAGAAAACGAGGAGTAAGAACAATACTCGTGGTTCCGGATTGGCCAAGATGAGCGTGGTACCCGGAACTTCAAGAGATGATCTCAGAGGACCCATGGCCTCTGCAACTCAGACAGGACCTGCTGCAGCAGGGGCCCTGTCTGTTCCAAGACTTACCGCGGCTGCGTTTGACGGCATGGCGGTTGAACGCCGGGTCCTGAAGGAAAAGGGCATTCCGGAGGAAGTCATTCCTACGCTGATTAAAGCCAGGAAAGATGTAACTGCAAAGCATTATCACCGCATATGGCGGAAATATGTTGCTTGGTGTGAGGCCAAAAAGGCCCCAACAGAGGAATTTCAACTAGGTCGATTTCTGCATTTCCTACAAGCAGGAGTGACTATGGGCCTGAAATTAGGCTCCATTAAGGTACAGATCTCGGCTCTGTCGATTTTCTTCCAGAAAGAACTAGCTTCACTACCTGAAGTTCAGACGTTTGTGAAAGGAGTGCTGCATATTCAGCCCCCGTTTGTGCCTCCAGTGGCACCTTGGGATCTCAACGTGGTGTTGAGTTTCTTAAAATCACATTGGTTTGAGCCACTTAAAACCGTGGATCTAAAATATCTCACGTGGAAAGTGGTCATGTTATTGGCCTTGGCTTCAGCCAGGCGTGTGTCAGAATTGGCAGCTTTGTCATGTAAAAGCCCTTATCTGATTTTCCATATGGATAGGGCGGAATTGAGGACTCGTCCCCAGTTTCTCCCTAAGGTGGTATCAGCTTTTCACTTGAACCAACCTATTGTGGTGCCTGCGGCTACTAGGGACTTGGAGGATTCCAAGTTACTGGACGTAGTCAGGGCCTTGAAAATTTATGTTTCCAGGACGGCTAGAGTCAGGAAAACTGACTCGCTATTTATCCTGTATGCACCCAACAAACTGGGTGCTCCTGCTTCTAAGCAGACTATTGCTCGCTGGATTTGTAGCACAATTCAGCTGGCGCATTCTGCGGCTGGACTGCCGCATCCTAAATCAGTAAAAGCCCATTCCACGAGGAAGGTGGGCTCATCTTGGGCGGCTGCCCGAGGGGTCTCGGCTTTACAACTTTGCCGAGCTGCTACTTGGTCAGGGGCAAACACGTTTGCAAAATTCTACAAATTTGATACCCTGGCTGAGGAGGACCTTGAGTTCTCTCATTCGGTGCTGCAGAGTCATCCGCACTCTCCCGCCCGTTTGGGAGCTTTGGTATAATCCCCATGGTCCTTTCGGAGTTCCCAGCATCCACTAGGACGTCAGAGAAAATAAGATTTTACTCACCGGTAAATCTATTTCTCGTAGTCCGTAGTGGATGCTGGGCGCCCATCCCAAGTGCGGATTGTCTGCAATACTTGTACATAGTTATTGTTAACTAAAGGGTTATTGTTGAGCCATCTGTTGAGAGGCTCAGTTGTTTTCATACTGTTAAACTGGGTATAGTATCACGAGTTATATGGTGTGATTGGTGTGGCTGGTAGGAGTCTTACCCGGGATTCAAAATCCTTCCTTATTATGTCAGCTCGTCCGGGCACAGTGTCCTAACTGAGGCTTGGAGGAGGGTCATAGTGGGAGGAGCCAGTGCACACCAGGTGACCTAAAAGCTTTCTTTAGTTGTGCCCAGTCTCCTGGTCTCCTGCGGAGCCGCTATTCCCCATGGTCCTTTCGGAGTGCCCAGCATCCACTACGGACTACGAGAAATAGATTTACCGGTGAGTAAAATCTTATTTTTTCTTACACTTTATTTTCTCCATTGGAGGGAAATTTATCAAAGCTTAAAAATAAAGTGGAAAGAGAAAAAGTGCAAACCAATCGGCTCCTGTCATTTTTGAAACAAACTGTAAAATGACAGATAAAGTGGAAATAGATAAAGTACTAACCAATAAGATTATATCTCCAAGCTTTGATAAACACCACACAGAGCAATAACTGGGAATTAAAACCTCAAGTAGCATCTCCTGTCTCTTACTCATAGTACAGTAGCTTACTTCCTCTTCCACAGAGAGAGTAGAGAGCAGTGTCCAATGAGAGCACAGAGAGATATTTATCAGAGTAAACAGCGCAGATAAGGTAGAAAGAAACACATAGAACATCATAGAGAAATGTATTAGAGGGAAGAAAGATGAGGGTGCAGTACTGTAGGTTCAGCGATTGCAGAAAAAGTTGTGTATAGTGGAATCACAGAAGAAGTTCATAAAGTTTGTGCAGTACAAGGAGAGTATAGAGAAGTAGTGCATAGTGTAAGGCTAGATACGCTGGAGCATATAGCGTATAGGAAATATGCAACTCTGCTGGAATATTGGGATTTATCTGCTGGTACTCTGGATGTCAGGTAATACTCTATGTTTGTCTGACCAGTAATGGGATCATGAGTTCAATTCCCAGTTATTGCTCTGTGTGGTGTTTTTATGTTCTCCCTGGGCTCTCCATGCTTAAAGACATACTGGTACATTAAGTGGGTTCTGAAAAAATAAAAATAAACCTAGTGTGAATGTGTCCATGTTGTGGGGAATATACAGTGGATTGTAAACTCCACTGGGGCAGGGTCTGATGTGAATGAGTGAAATGTTCTCTGTAAAACGCTGTGTAATATATGTGTGCTATAGAAAGAACTAATAAACAAATAATTCCGTCACGGACTCTGGGAGAAAAGGGCCAGGGTGCTCAGATGATCACTGGAAGGTGTGGAGTAACGCTGCAGGGAATGGATTAATGTGCTCGGATGGTATCACTATCTACTATGGAAATAGTGGGCCTTATTCAGTATGAATCGGAGATGTGATGCGAACGTATTCTCCCGATTGTCAGCCCAGTGCACATCGCAGAGCTTGACAAGGCCTGACAATAAGCAGAGCTCCTGACAACTAGCAGAACCCCTTAACAATGATCAGAACCCCTGACAATGAGCAGAACCCCTGACAATGAGCAGAACCCCTGACAACAAGCAGAACTACCCGACAATGAGCAGATACTGCAATATTTACTGTGTGGGCAGAAAATGGAGACATTAATGTGGGGGCATAATATGCGGTCAGGGTCATTACTGTGTGGGGCATAATATTGCGATGGACATAACTGTGGGGGCATAATACGGTGTCAGGGGCATTACTGTAGGATAATAATATGGTGTTGCTCCCTATGTGCATAAATTTCTGATTGCAGCCCTTTGCAGCATCAGCACATATACAGGTATGGTTACAGCATCAGCACATATACAGGTGTATCTTCTCTGTGCTTGCTTGTATTGTGCTTATGTTAGTGAAGAACAACTTTTGTAAACCAATCATGAAAATAAGCAAATGACTGTTATTCTAATGCTGGGTACATACTTATAGATATATCTGCAGATCAATTGATCTGCAGGTATATCTATAGATGGATTGGCCAGTGCGTTGTGCACTGCATACACACTGCCCGATCCGTCAGGACTGATGTCACAGACTGGGTGGGCATTTACATGCACCTGCCCAGTTGTGCTTTCAATCACCGCTGGCGTCTGCAGCAAATGTACAGGCGGTCGGCTGACCGTTTATGTTTAGGCATGAGAAGGGGGATTAGGGTTAGGGTGCAGGGACAGAAAAGGGATGGTTAGGTACCAGGGATGGAGGGTTAGGTTTAGGCACTTAGAAGGGGAGATTAGGGTTAGGCACCAAGCATGGAGGGTTTGGTTTAGGCAGTGGGAAAGGGTGCGTTAAGGTTAGGCACCACCTGGGAGGGTTAGGCATTACCGGGGAGGGTTAGGTTTAGGCACCCACAAGAGAGGGTTAGGGTAGGGAAGGGTTAGGGAACTTTACAGGGGGCTGTTGGGATTCTGATGCCCCTGTCGGTATTCTGACCGCCAGAGGTTAAAGTGAGCCGGAATGGGGGGCGGAATTGCATTCCGTCAGTTTCATTTGGAGAATGAACCCAGATCCACCTCCTCCGGCTCGCCTAACCCAGGGAGATGTCGGGGTGCCCACTGAGATTTTGTTACCAGCGGGCGCCCGGCTCCTTCTCCTCAGCGGATTCCAGCTCAGGCAGTGTGGGGCTGTGTGGAGCTACGGGATAGACGTCATGACGTCTCTCCCATAGTTCCGAGGAGTGGGTGGCCAGGCAGAGGGCAGCTGTCCGAAAGCAGGAGCAGGGCTGGTGAGTATTTGTGGGTTGTTGTTTTTTTGTGAGTGTGTGTGTGTGTGAGCGGCGCTACTAGAGGGGGCACAACTACTAGGGGCACATCTACTGGGTGCACAACTACAAGGGGTACATCTACTGGGGGTGTAACTACTGACTGGGGGCATATCTACTAGGGACACTTCTACTGGGGGCACTTCTACTAGGGTCACATCTACTGGGAGCACTTCTACTAGGGCCACATCTACTGGGGCAATACTACATGTGGGCATTAATACTGGGGGCACTACTAATAAGGGCATTGCATAGGGGGCACGTAATAAGGGGCATTACTCCTGGGGACATAAGGGGCACTACTACTGAGGGCACTGTATAAGAGGCACCAATACTATGGATTCTACTTAAGGAGCACTACAACTGTGGTCACTACCACTGTAGAGGGCATTGCATAAGGGCACTACTGCTGAGGGCATTGTTTAAGGGGCACTACTGCTTGTGGGCATTATGTGTATTCGGGGTGCTACTACTGTGGGTTTTGTGTATAAGGGGCACTAATGTGTCATAACATGAATAAGGGACACTACTATGTGGTGTAATGTGAATGAGATTGTGCTACTGTGCAACATAATTTGAATATGGGATACTATTGGAGGACCACGCCCCTTTCTTTTTGAGACTACGGCCCTTTTATTGCGGCATGCGTGCAATCCCTTTATTGCACAAGCGCGGGGGGGATGAGTTCCACCACCTCTCTAGGACCACATTAAGCACTGCTGGCTGACGGCATCCAGTCTATTGGGATATCATACTGAATCCTTAAAAAGGACACATCTTTATTAATGACCAATTTTATTACAACTACTCTTAATTCTGCATGCAGATTTTCATAACAAACTCTGCACTTTACACTTTAAAATGACAGTGGGGTAAATTTACTGGGTGTGTTTCAAAGGGTCGACCACACTTAGGTGGACAGTCGCTAGGTCGACCATTATTGGTCGACAGTGACTAGGTCGACACCTCAAATTGGTCGACAGAAGCATTCGGTCGTAATTTAAAAAAAAACAAAATTGTGTTGTTTTCTTCGTAAAATGACCGGGAACCCCAATTGATGCACCGTGTCCCCTCACTCCGCTGCCGCTGTGCTTGGCACAGGTTACCGTTCCCAATCGTAATCCACGTGGATCGTAAACAGCGACGGACTGGAGCCTTAATTCGGCCCTGGCATTTGTGAACGGAGGCGCGCATACGTCACAGGAGGCGTGCCGCACAACGTTAGGGGGCATGCCGCGAGTCATGGGGGTGTGGACTCGTGGCACGCCTCCATTACCATGGCGAAGGTTGCTGGGGGGCGGGGGCGCGCCGCGAGTCCGGGGGCGTGGACCAGCGGCACGCCCCCATTTCCATGGAGACCATGGAACCAGAGAGCCAGAGGCTGCGCTGCGTGCGGCCTTCCCGGCTCTCTGAATAACCGGTTCGGCCCATCGGCCCTTCTGGCATGTGCCCAGAAGTGCCAGATAGCCATCCGGCCATGATCGTAAAATATAAAAAAATTGTGAAAAACTCATGTCGACCTAGTGATCTTGTCGACCTAGTAACCATGTCGACCTAGTGAATGTCGACCAATAGTGGTCGACCTAATGAGTGTTCGACCTAGAGACCGGATACCAAATTTACTAAGATGGGAGTTCTATTTAAGATGGGATGTTGACCATAGCAACCAATCAGATTCTACTTATCATTTATCTATCACCTTCTAGAAGATAATACCTGGAATCTGATTGGTTGCTATCTTAGTAAATTTACCCCAATATGTTCTTTTGTTTTTTTTGCGAATCATCACTGTTTTAATTCAAATGCTTACAATATGTAGGAATAATGTTAAGGTGCTCATACACTAGACGACCTGTAAACAATGCATTCTCATTAACGATTTCCCATGAACTTCCCTGGCAGTCCTGGGCAAACAAAATAGTACATTACATATAAGATATATCTTAAGATCTGGGAGTGGCTACATCCAGGAGCATACTGTCGTTGACGATAGCTTCAGATCTTCTCTGCAGCAGGGAAGATCAGAAGCTCCGACCAACATCCAGCGGGACCGCGCATTGTGATCGTTATCGTTCACAGACACTGAATTATCTGCACTATTATGAACGATTTGTAGTTCTGATCCATCGGAAATGGCCAAATCACTCATAATATCGTCTAGTGTACAGGCACCTTTAGCCTAACAAGGCATACAATTTTTATAAACTTTAATAGAGATTATTTTTATTTATCACAAGTTATTTACATAGCACACACATATTTTGCAGAGCGTTACAGAGAACATTTGGCCATTCAAATCAGTAGCTGCAACAGTGGAGCTTACAATCCATATTCCATTTCACATGTATATGCACACGCATCCACGCTAGGGATAATTTTGTTTGGAGCCAATCAACCTATCAGTATATTTTTGTATTGCGGGAGGAAATCAGGGGAAACCCATGCAAGTACAGGGAGAATATACAAATGCAACACAGTTAGGGCCATGGTAGGAATCGAACCCATGACCTCAGTGCTGTGAGGCAGTAATCCTAACCATTACACATCTGTGCTCATCCGATCTGGACATTAGATATATCTCATCTGTAGATTTTTTTAAATATATATATGGGGGAGGAGACCTTGGACTGCACATCGTAATTCCAAACTTAGTAAGTGCCATCATTCTGAGACTTCCAGTTCCACACAGAAAAAAAGACAATTCAAATGCAGTCACTATAGTACTAAGCACTAATAATCAGAATAATTATAATAAACTCTGAAATCTAGCAGAACAAAAATGAGGTACTTAGCATAACTTTTGGCAAAAAATAGTGTGGATGCGATGGCCATCCGATGTTAAAATACAGCAGAATTTAGCTGTTTAACATCAGGAATGGCCACAGGTTGCTTTTCCAGCATACGCAAATAGGATTTTTTTGCGAATACACAAGTCATATGAATACCGTATATACTCGAGTATAAGCCGACTTTTTCAGCACTTTTTTTGTGCTGAAAAAGCCCCCTCGGCTTATACTCGAGTCAGTGGGAAGGAGGGACACGGAGGGCACAGCGCGCGCCTCACCTGTGTCCCTCCTGCGTCTCCGGTGGCAGCGGCGGGTCTATTAAATGAAGTAGCCGTTCGTGAGCTCTGATTGACTCACGAACCGGCACTTCATTTAACAGACCCACCGCGGCCGCCGGAGATACAGGAGGGACACAGGAGAGGCGCGTGCTGTGCCCTCCGTGTCCCTCTTTCACAAGACAGCGCGGGAGCAGCGGAGGGTAAGTTATACCTGGCACTGGGGGAGCATATTTGGCACTTGGGGGGGGGGGGCATATGTGGCACTTAGGGGGCATATCTGGCAGTATGAGGGCATATCTGGCACTGTGGGGGAATATCTGGCAGTATGAGGGCATATCGGGCACTGTGGGGGCATATCTGGCACTATGAGGGCATATCTGGCACTGTGGGGGAATATCTGGCAGTATGAGGGCATATCTGGCACTGTGGGGGCATATCTAGCACTATGAGGGCATATCTGGAACTGTGGGGGCATACCTGGCAGTATGAGGGCTGTGTACGGCTAGAGCTGCATTTCCCACCCTAGGCTTATACTCGAGTCAATAAGTTTTCCCAGGTTTTTGTGGTAAAATTAGGTGCCTCGGCTTATATTCGGGTCGACTTATACTCAAGTATATACTAGTGATGTGCACCGGACATTTTTCGGGTTTTGTGTTTTGGTTTTGGATTCGGTGTCGCGGCCGTGTTTTGGATTCAGACGCGTTTTGGCAAAACCTCACCGAAATTTTTTTGTCGGATTCGGGTGTGTTTTGGATTCGGGTGTTTTTTTCAAAAAACCCTAAAAAACAGCTTAAATCATCATATGGACACAATCTGTAAGGAGATCCTGATGGAAGAGAGTCCAAACTGGTGATATCCAGCTCCATGAAAAGTGTGTCTGTCTACCTGTAAAACGGTAGACCATTTCGTGGGGTACGAGTAATTACCTATTTTATTCCATTGAATACATGTGTAAAATAGAGTACACTATGGTTGTTCTTTTCTTTTTTTCTTTTATTGTATGAGCGCCTGTGGACTCAATTGGGAATTCTTTGTGACAGCTTAAATCATAGAATTTGGGGGTCATTTTGATCCCATAGTATTATTAACCTCAATAACCATAATTTCCACTGATTTCCAGTCTATTCTGAACACCTCACACCTCACAATATTATTTTTAGTCCTAAAATTTGCACCGAGGTCGCTGGATGGCTAAGCTAAGCGACACAAGTGGCCGACACAAACACCTGGCCCATCTAGGAGTGGCACTGCAGTGTCACGCAGGATGGCACTTCAAAAAAATAGTCCCCAAACAGCACATGATGCAAAGAAAAAAAGAGGCGCAGCAAGGTCGCTGTGTGACTAAGATAAGCGACACAAGTGGCCGACACAAACACCTGGCCCATCTAGGAGTGGCACTGCAGTGTCAGACAGGATGGCACTTCAAAAAAATTGTCCCCAAACAGCACATGATGCAAAGAAAAAAAGAGGCGCACCAAGGTCGCTGTGTGACTAAGCTAAGCGACACAAGTGGCCGACACAAACACCTGGCCCATCTAGGAGTGGCACTGCAGTGTCAGACAGGATGGCACTTCAAAAAAATTGTCCCCAAACAGCACATGATGCAAAGAAAAAAATAGGCGCACCAAGGTCGCTGTGTGACTAAGCTAAGCAACACAAGTGGCCGACACAAACACCTGGCCCATCTAGGAGTGGCACTGCAGTGTCAGACAGGATGGCACTTCAAAAAAATTGTCCCCAAACAGCACATGATGCAAAGAAAAAAATAGGCGCACCACAGGTATAGAATGTAGATGGATAGTATACTTAATGACGACACAGAGGTAGGTACAGCAGTGGCCTTCCGTACCGTACTGCTATATATAGTATACTGGTGGTCACTGTGTCAGCAAACTGCAAAACTAAAATGCACCACAGGTATAGAATGTAGATGGATAGTATACTTAATGACGACACAGAGGTAGGTACAGCAGTGGCCTTCTGTACTGCTATATATAGTATACTGGTGGTCACTGTGTCAGCAAATTGCAAAACTAAAATGCACCACAGGTATAGAATGTAGATGGATAGTATACTTAATGACGACACAGAGGTAGGTACTGCAGTGGCCTTCCGTACTGCTATATGTAGTATACTGGTGGTCACTGTGTCAGCAAACTGCAAAACTAAAATGCACCACAGGTATAGAATGTAGATGGATAGTATACTTAATGACGACACAGAGGTAGGTACAGCAGTGGCCTTCTGTACTGCTATATATAGTATACTGGTGGTCACTGTGTCAGCAAATTGCAAAACTAAAATGCACCACAGGTATAGAATGTAGATGGATAGTATACTTAATGACGACACAGAGGTAGGTACTGCAGTGGCCTTCCGTACTGCTATATGTAGTATACTGGTGGTCACTGTGTCAGCAAACTGCAAAACTAAAATGCACCACAGGTATAGAATGTAGATGGATAGTATACTTAATGACGACACAGAGGTAGGTACAGCAGTGGCCTTCCGTACTGCTATATATAGTATACTGGTGGTCACTGTGTCAGCAAACTGCAAAACGAAAATGCAACACAGGTATAGAATGTAGATGAATAGCATACTTAATGACGACACAGAGGTAGGTACAGCAGTGGCCTTCCGTACTGCTATATATAGTATACTGGTGGTCACTGTGTCAGCAAACTGCAAAACTAAAATGCACCACAGGTATAGAATGTAGATGGATAGTATACTTAATGACGACACAAAGGTAGGTACAGCAGTGGCCTTCCGTACCGTACTGCTATATATAGTATACTGGTGGTCACTGTGTCAGCAAACTGCAAAACTAAAATGCACCACAGGTATAGAATGTAGATGGATAGTATACTTAATGACGACACAGAGGTAGGTACAGCAGTGGCCTTCCGTACTGCTATATATAGTATACTGGTGGTCACTGTGTCAGCAAACTGCAAAACTAAAATGCACCACAGGTATAGAATGTAGATGGATAGTATACTTAATGACGACACAGAGGTAGGTACAGCAGTGGCCTTCCGTACTGCTATATATAGTATACTGGTGGTCACTGTGTCAGCAAACTGCAAAACTAAAATGCACCACAGGTATAGAATGTAGATGGATAGTATACTTAATGACGACACAGAGGTAGGTACAGCAGTGGCCTTCCGTACTGCTATATATAGTATACTGGTGGTCACTGTGTCAGCAAACTGCAAAACTAAAATGCACCACAGGTATAGAATGTAGATGGATAGTATACTTAATGACGACACAGAGGTAGGTACAGCAGTGGCCTTCCGTACTGCTATATATAGTATACTGGTGGTCACTGTGTCAGCAAACTGCAAAACTAAAATGCACCACAGGTATAGAATGTAGATGGATAGTATACTTAATGACGACACAGAGGTAGGTACAGCAGTGGCCTTCCGTACTGCTATATATAGTATACTGGTGGTCACTGTGTCAGCAAACTGCAAAACTAAAATGCACCACAGGTATAGAATGTAGATGGATAGTATACTTAATGACGACACAGAGGTAGGTACAGCAGTGGCCTTCCGTACTGCTATATATAGTATACTGGTGGTCACTGTGTCAGCAAACTGCAAAACTAAAATGCACCACAGGTATAGAATGTAGATGGATAGTATACTTAATGACGACACAGAGGTAGGTACAGCAGTGGCCTTCCGTACTGCTATATATAGTATACTGGTGGTCACTGTGTCAGCAAACTGCAAAACTAAAATGCACCACAGGTATAGAATGTAGATGGATAGTATACTTAATGACGACACAGAGGTAGGTACAGCATTGGCCTTCCATACTGCTATATATAGTATACTGGTGGTCACTGTGTCAGCAAACTGCAAAACAAAAATGCACCACAGGTATAGAATGTAGATGGATAGTATACTTAATGACGACACAGAGGTAGGTACAGCAGTGGCCTTCCGTACTGCTATATATAGTATACTGGTGGTCACTGTGTCAGCAAACTGCAAAACTAAAATGCACCACAGGTATAGAATGTAGATGGATAGTATACTTAATGACGACACAGAGGTAGATACAGCAGTGGCCTTCCGTACCGTACTGCTATATATACTGGTGGTCACTGTGTCAGCAAACTGCACAACTGAAATGCACCACAGGTATAGAATATAGATGGATAGTATACTTAATGACGACACAGAGGTAGGTACAGCAGTGGCCTACTGTACCGTAATGCTATATATTATATACTGGTGGTCACTGGTCAGCAAAACTCTGCACTGTACTCCTCCTATATAATATTATACTGGTGGTCCCCAGTCCCCACAATAAAGCAGCACACTGAGCACAGATATGGAGTGTTTTTCAGGCAGACAACGTATACTGGTGGTCACTGTCAGCAAAACTCTGCACTGTACTCCTGTTATATAATACAGCTGCTCCCCAGTCCCCACAATTAAGCAGTGTGAGCACAGATATATGCAGCACACTGAGCACAGATATGGAGCGTTTTTTTCAGGCAGAGAACGGATAACTGGTGGTCACTGATCAGCAAAACTCTGCACTGTACTCCTCCTATATTATACAGCTGCTCCCCAGCCCTCCCCACAATTAAGCAATAGTGCACAATCAAGTTCAACAATAACGGAGAGGACGCCAGCCACGTCCTCTCCCTAACATTTCCAATGCATGAGTGAAAATGGCGGCGACGCGCGGCTGCTTATATAGAATCCGAATCTCGCGAGAATCCGACAGCGGGATGATGACGTTCGGGCACGCTCGGGTTAACCGAGCCATACGGGAGAATCCGAGTATGCCTCGGACCCGTGTAAAATGTGTGAAGTTCGGGGGGGTTCGGTTTCCGAGAAACCGAACCCGCTCATCACTAGTATATACAGTACTTTTTCCCACCGCTGTCGGCACTGTCAAGTGCAAGGCAAAAAAAGCAAGAAACTGGCAAATCCATGTTGCGCTGCAGGTGGGGCAGATCTAAAATGTGTAGAGAGATTTAGATTTTGGTGGGGTGTTCAAACTGAAATCTAAATTGCAGCATATTAATAAAGCTGTCTAACATTTGTAGGCTGCATGCATAAGCAGCCAGTATTTACCATGCACAGAAACAAGATAAATGTATTTGTTCCCCTTGCAAGGCAACATGGTTTGTTACAGACAGTTACTTGCTTTTTTGCTTTACTTACAAATCAGAATCAGGCACCTAGGGTGGGATACTTCAAGTATCACATTTTGTATGCAATGCATCCTACCATTCATCGTAAGAATAACTGTGTTTAGTAATGCTGTATGCTTCAACAAAATCACAAAGGACATCTCTCCCAATAAGAGCTGTCCTTTGCAATGATAAGACTTCCGGCTTTATGACCCGAGAGTTCTATATGTGCATGCGTCGGCTGAAGCACACGTCGCAGAGGAAACTGGGATGGTTTCATTTGGATCCCTCTCAGTGAACTTTGCAATAAGAAGCCTATAGACTTCAGGCAATGCCATCTACAGATGGTGTTGCCTCCCAGGTCTAAGCTCTAAAATGTATTGGTTTCCAGAGCTTGGCGCATATAAGAACTGTGTCCAAACATCTGAAAATGGCGTTTTCGGAGGTTTGACCACATTTTTAGCTTTGATGCATCCTGCCCCTAGTCTGCACAGCTGACTAGTTGCCAGGAGAGAGATTGAAGTCAACATATCTCATCTCAACAGCAGCTGCTGTACTGTGCTTTTTCCAGATTCTAACAGTTACTTGTCACAAGTGAAAACCCATATTTCTCATGAAAAAGTGGCTATCGCTCCAAGATAGACAGACAGACAGACAGAGATGGTGTTCCTTCCAAGTGTATTCACCAGACATGCTGGTATTTGATAGACCAATTTCTATTGCAGTAATCCCTAAATTGCATATGTTAAATCATATATAGTAATGCTCTTCCATATCCTCTAATGAAGTCACAGCCTGTCTGAAGAAATGTGTTAGTACTATGGATTTTTTGTTACTGCTTATCTAACTGGCTCTGAAAGAATAGTTTTTGACTAGGCCTACTACACTTGCAACAGACAGCTGCTGTACTAGTGTCACCTTGTTGCACACTTGCCTACTTTTGAAAAAGCATTTCAGGGAGATGTGAAAGTAACACCTATCAGCGCGGACGTGCACTGCTACATCTGAGAGGCGTGTCATAAAAATGACTTACATCCAAATGTAAATGAGCCCAAAGTTAGTAAGGTCTACTTGTTGAAGAAAAGACACTGATATTTTTCAGGATTTGTTCATGTATTGTGTTTTACAAGAGGTTCCATATACTGTAAGTGGCCACGAGAAACCTTATTTAAAATGCATGTAGCCATAGGGATCACTGTGCCTTATAACCAGTGCAGGGAAATGGCACTGATGATCCCATTTAAATGTATGTACCTCTGATTTATCCCCCCCCCAAGAATATAACAGCTGCATAATGGGGATAAGGTGCAATGAGGTAGATTGCTGGACTATTCAGGGAGTCAGGGTGATGGCTACTATTCAGGGAAAAAACTAATGAGGGAAAGAGAGCGCAAATACAACTTGATAAACTGAATTAAAAGAAAATCACATTTAATGATAATACAGAATAAAAAACACCAAGATTGGTAGGTATATTCAATATAGATGGGTATGTAGATGCAGTCCCGCTGATGATAAAAAGAGGTATAATAGGGGTGTAATTCTCCAGCTGGCCAGCTTAATTAGAAGCCACAGTTAACGGTTCCTTAGATATATTATCTCAAAGGCACAGTGTAGTAGAACTGGCTCCAGAATGTACCTTTCACTAGAGAGAGAAATCTCACTGCCATTATAGGAGCCAAAGCTCAAAGTGCATATGTTCATCCACGTATGTATTGGTCTCAAAAGCACAATGTATTATGGCTGGCTCCAGAGTGTATCCCTCGCTGGGAAAAGGATCTCACCGCCGTTTTGGGACCCGGAGCTCAAGGTGCATTTGGTGGTCCACGTGTGTATTTAACGGTTAGGTAACGTATTTGGCACACACTCACATGCAGGCGGATCACCGGGGCTCCCGGGACACCACGATTCAGACAGAGAACCCATATGGGTTTGGAGCAGGATGCTGTACTGAGGATACAAAGACCACAGTGAAGTTTCTTTACACATGGCTCCCATAGGCTCATCCGAGAGTGGTGCTCACTTCTCCATCTGAATCGTGGTGTTCCGGGAGCCCCGGTGATCCGCCTGCATGTGAGTGTGTGCCAAATACGTTACCTAACCGTTAAATACACACGTGGACCACCAAATGCACCTTGAGCTCCGGCTCCCAAAACGGCGGTGAGATCCTTTTCCCAGCGAGGGATACACTCTGGAGCCAGCCATAATACATTGTGCTTTTGAGACCAATACATACGTGGATGAACATATGCACTTTGAGCTTTGGCTTCTATAACGGCAGTGAGATTTCTCTCTCTAGTGAAAGGTACATTCTGGAGCCAGTTCTACTATACTGTGCCTTTGAGATAATATATCTAAGGAACCGTTAACTGTGGCTTCTAATTAAGCTGGCCAGCTGGAGAATTACTCCCCTATTATACCTCTTTTTATCATCAGCGGGACTGCATCTACATACCCATCTATATTGAATATACCTACCAATCTTGGTGTTTTTTATTCTGTATTATCATTAAATGTGATTTTTTTTTTAATTCAGTTTATCAAGTTGTATTTGCACTCTCTTTCCCTCATTAGTTTTTAGCATCTTTTTGACAAACGCAGATTGTCATATGGGAGCAGCACATCAATTGTTTTTAATGCTATTGGCAATCCTAATTTGATATATTAATATACTGTTTATTATTGCGCCTGGGATTATATCCTAATTAATATTAGGGTTCTATTTATAACCTACTATTCAGAGAGTCTCCTGCAGAATATGGGAGGGTAGGCAACTATGTCTTGTTGGGACCTGTATTTTGAGGATTTGAAGCATCTGTTTACTATCAGGAATACTCTTTTAATAAAAAACGCTACCTCAGCTTTCTTTGCATTTTTGGCACTAACCTCTCAGTGTTAGTTGAGAAGAATTTTGAGTAAAAGTAATTGTCGACTACAGTGTATTTTATAATTAAAATTACACTAAATAAGGCTAAAATTATAACTGACATCAACTAACTAAATCTTGACTAAAATAATGCAAAATAAGTGACTAAGGGGCCTGTTTATCACCATCCGCATCCAAGGATGCGGATGTGAGGTGATAAAATCACCCGAATCCGCACTGCGATAATTAATTACATCACACGGATGTATCAATTATCGCATGCAGGGACAGAGCTTGCGAGCAGGCTCTGTCCCTGTGACGCCTGACCGCAGCATAATGGGGTATTTTTAGGGAAAAATACCCCGATGTCCTGCTGCGAATGCGCTGATATCGCCGATACTGTCTCTGCCGGGTTGACCCCCGTCGTGACTATACCCCCCTTTCCACCGAAGCGCCGCTGCAGCCTTCACCACCCTCTGTTCGCACCATAAATATATTCCCACACAGAAGCACCAATCACCGGCTCCCGAACTAGCAAGTATGATTTGTATTTTTTTTTTTTTACTTTTTTTTTTTTTTTACCAGTGATTAGCTTGTGTGGGACTAAATCTTTGAATAACACTATCTGACTCCATTGTAGCTACTTATTATAGTGCAGCCTTCACTACTTGTATTTTCTTGTCATATCCACTATAACGCTCACACATTGAGTCATGAGGGACTGAAGTAGAGGGTATCCAGTCTCTAGGTCGACTCACTTAGGTCGACATGCATTAGGTTTACCACTATTGGTCGCCATGCATTAGGTTGACATGGTTACTAGGTCGACATGACAAAAGGTTTACATGAGTTTTTCACAATTGTTTCATTTTTTAAACTTTTTCAACGAAGCGAAGCAAGCCATGCGAGGGGACACGGTGCACTAATTGGGGTTCCCAGTCACTCTATGAAGAAAACATCACCATTTTTTTTTAGAAAAAAACCTCATGTCGACCTTTTGTCCTGTTGACCTTGTTCATGCCGACCTAATGCTTGTGTCGACCTATTTCAGGTGTCAACTTAGTTACTGTCGAACTAGACACTGTCAACCTAAGTCTGGTCGATCCTTTGCTCCACACCTGAAGTAGAGATCCTGTCCAGGATCAATACATCTCAAGGTGACACTGTGATTTGAAATAGTATACATACTGTATTCTCTGTTTTCCTGAAACAAAATAAATAAATATATATATATATATATATATATATATATATTTACGGATCAGATCGGCACTCATAGGACTTCAATCAAATGATCAGGACATCACCCCGTCTTTAGCAACGTTTCGGTTTTATTGAAAAACCGTCATCAGGCTTACATAACAAACAAAGAAATACATCTTACCTATATACCAGCATGACACCATGTGAACCTCGTCCCGGGTGTGAGTCGCGTTCATTTCCGCTGACGCGTTCATTTACGCCGACGTCACCCGGAGCGTAACATTGAGTGAAACTTAAAACATTAACCCTTCACCAACATATCATGTTGCAGAGGCAAAAATATAAATATAACAAAAAGACTGAGCTATATATTGTCTGTACTCGTCCAGTATAATAATACGGTGACGGTCATAATCTGAAACACATAGTTATATAGTAATACTATTATAGCTCTTAATTAATACTGCAAATAGCAAACTCTACACAGCTCTACAAAAGAAAGCTCGAAAATGATAACATTTCATTTAAACCGTACGGAGCAATGGTATTTAAAAAGTGAATCCATCTAGTTTCGCACCGCAAAAGTACTTTATTGCGGTCTCCGCCCCTACGACTCTCTGGAATGTGGTCGATCATTTTATATTTTAAACTAGAAAGGTTGTGGCCCTTAGCTTTAAAATGTTTGGCCACAGGTTGTTCAGAAATCCTACCTTCCAGGGCCAATTTGATCGCACTCCTATGCTGTGCCATCCTTTATTATTGCTGCTCGGGATTCATTGTTTTATCAAGTATCCAGATTTCTTGATTATTACTTACAACCCGTAATCCAAAAACAAAAAACGTATCTGAAAGATACATTCATGTTTTTGGAGAAATTAAGAGATGTTGTTTTACCAGTTGGTGAATGCTGGATGTGCACAGCTGACATTGTCAGTCTGTACACTAATATCCCCCATGAGAGAGGTATACCTGCGGTGAGGAAGCTAATTGAGGTTAATCAGCAGTTGTATATCGGTCCAGATGTTAATGTCTTTATTGATCTTCTCAAATTAGTACTCACATGCAACTATTTTTTGTTCAATAAATGTTACTACCTACAAGTGCTTGGCTGCGCGATGGGATCCCCAGTGGCCCCCGCGTATGCCAATGCATTTATGTTTGACTTGGAGCAACAGTTATTTTTTGCCAAGGAGGAATATAGGAATAACATTCCTTTTTTCCTTCGTTATATAGACGACGTGTTTTTACTGTGGACTGGCACACGTGAGTCATTTGTACAGATGATGAGTGACATTAACCTTTGTGACCCTAACATTAAATTTACTTATAGTATTCAGAAGGAAAGCATTCATTTTCTTGATGTGGATATTACCAGAACTACAACTGGCTTCTCTACATCAGTATATAGAAAACCGACAGACTGCAATAATTATTTACAGGCGTCTAGTCATCATCCAGAACCCCTCAAAAGAGGACTCCCTTACTCCCAATTACTGCGTGTGCATCGCATCTGCAGTAATGAGCAGGATGAACTTAAACAGATGGATTTTATGATCCAAAGATTTTTGGAACGTGGATATTCTAATAAATTGTTACAACAAGCCAAGTCCAAGGCATTAGCAGCTCCTAGAACCAATTTTAATAGTAATAAGGGTGGAGATCAAGACACTATGGTATATATAAGCAAATTTACTACAGCAAGTAAGAACTTGACGGCTAAGGCTAAAAGGATCTGGCCTGTTTTGCAAGCCGATCCTGATCTAAAACCTTTATCTAAAAAACGATTGTTACCATGTTACCGGAGAGGTAGGAAGCTCCGTGACATGTTGGTACATTCAGACATCTCTGATTTTTCATCATCGAGATCGATTGATTTCCTTAGCAGAAAGCCGGGCAATTATAGATGCTTAGGCTGTACTACATGCATTTACCTTGAAACAGGTGATACGTTGTATCACCCTCATTCGGGTAAAGCAATTAGATTCGTCTTGAGGAAGTCTCCGGTTGCTAGGAGACAAAACGCGTTGACGCCCCTTTCTCACATCTGAGTGCTATTGAATGAACATCATTACAGCACGGATCAGCTCTTCATTTAAAATTCCCGCACTCCGCTGGTTACTCACAGTACAGCTATCTGACCCGTTCTATTTAAACTTGGTGCAAGTGTGGTAAGTTCACCATAACCACACGGTAAAGCTGTTTTCTGAGAAACAGACCTGCGAGACGGACATCCACGGACCCCCGCAGTGAGGTCGAGACAGTGCCGGCTAATTGTAGCCATACAGCCATTCATCGCTACTACCTGTCAAACGGGTGACGTCCTCCGCTGTGGTTTTCGGACATCCACGGACCCCCGCAGTGAGGTCGAGACAGTGCCGGCTAATTGTAGCCATACAGCCATTCATCGCTACCACCTGTCAAACGGGTGACGTCCTCCGCTGTGAGGTTTTCTGATTCAACTATATTCCGTCGAGGACTGACGGCCCTGAATTTAGCTATTATATAACACCAGCGGGTAGGCTTTCACATTGACTACCAGAGGCAATAATCGTAGCACCTTGTTTTACCACGCGTAATTTCATACAGGACCCTGCAGCATTATCCAGGAACCAGCACGGTGGTAATTATCACGGTGTGTATGCCTCAAATAACTTTTTACCTATTGCGGAGCTATACCTTCTAATACTACACTGGGACGCCAGTGTTTTTAGTAGCTGATATTATAGAAAGAGCTTTTCCTTGTTTAAACCAACAGTGAGTTTTACAGTTTGCTGTTATAATCAGCACAGTTTTAAATTAGACACATTATTATTCTTTAATGTGCACATTATAAGTTAAGACACATGTGTCTTTTTAATATGTTTCATATATAAATTGATTCTTTTGTATCTGTAGAATATAACAACTTGATATAAATATTTGTGATTTAAAAGAGTTGCATTGAGTCAATTATTCACCTTGCTAGACTGCACTTAAATAATTAATCAATTTATCAATTAATCAACTACTAAGAAATTTGGAGCGCAGAGCATATCTTTCTTTTATTCTATTTATATCTTTTCAGTCTAACCAGCTGTTTTTGCTCAGCAGCTCCTCAGCTTTTCATAATTTTTTGAATTTTTCAAACTTAATAATTTAACTATATACAGCGCCAGGTTATACAGTTTGAGAATATTCTCTAACTGTATTCACATCTCTCTGATACGTTGTATCACCCTCATTCGGGTAAAGCAATTAAAATTTCACACTGTCTGACTTGTACCACACGTTTTGTAGTGTACTACATAAAGTGCCCTTGTGGGCTACTTTATGTAGGTAAAACTTCCTGCACCTTTAATTAAAGGATGGCACAGCATAGGAGTGCGATCAAATTGGCCCTGGAAGGTAGGATTTCTGAACAACCTGTGGCCAAACATTTTAAAGCTAAGGGCCACAACCTTTCTAGTTTAAAATATAAAATGATCGACCACATTCCAGAGAGTCGTAGGGGTGGAGACCGCAATAAAGCACTTTTGCGGTGCGAAACTAGATGGATTCACTTTTTAAATACCATTGCTCCGTACGGTTTAAATGAAATGTTATCATTTTCGAGCTTTCTTTTTTAGAGCTGTGTAGAGTTTGCTATTTGCAGTATTAATTAAGAGCTATAATAGTATTACTATATAACTATGTGTTTCAGATTATGACCGTCACCGTATTATTATACTGGACGAGTACAGACAATATATAGCTCAGTCTTTTTGTTATATTTATATTTTTGCCTCTGCAACATGATATGTTGGTGAAGGGTTAATGTTTTAAGTTTCACTCAATGTTACGCTCCGGGTGACGTCGGCGTAAATGAACGCGTCAGCGGAATTGAACGCGACTCACACCCGGGACGAGGTTCACATGGTGTCATGCTGGTATATAGGTAAGATGTATTTCTTTGTTTGTTATGTAAGCCTGATGACGGTTTTTCAATAAAACCGAAACGTTGCTAAAGACGGGGTGATGTCCTGATAATTTGATTGAAGTCCTATGAGTGCCGCTCTGATCCGTAACTATACATGCAATTGCTTTTGCTGGAGAGGGCACCAGGCGTTTTGAATGTTTGTATGCTAATGAGTGCCGGGTCTGGAACTGACTATATATATATATATATATATACACTGTACACTGATATGAACATCCCTTTTCACAATACTCCACAGTGAATGATGGCCCTCATTCCGAGTTGTTCGCTCGCAAGCTGCTTTTAGCAGCTTTACACACGCTAAGCCGCCGCCTACTGGGAGTGAATCTTAGCTTTTTAAAATTGCGAACGAAAGATTCGCAATATAGCGAAAAGACATCTCTGTGCAGTTTCTGAGTAGCTTGAGACTTACTCGGCATCTGCGATCAGTTCAGTGCTTGTCGTTCCTGGTTTGACGTCACAAACACACCCAGCGTTCGCCCAGACACTCCTCCGTTTCTCCAGCCACTCCCGCGTTTTTCCCAGAAACGGTAGCGTTTTTTCACACACACCCATAAAACGGACAGTTTCCGCCCAGAAACACCCACTTCCTGTCAATCACATTACGATCACCAGAACGAAGAAAAAAACGTGAGTAAAAAACCTAACTGC
The DNA here is from genome assembly GCF_028390025.1 of Pseudophryne corroboree. NCBI lineage: Eukaryota > Metazoa > Chordata > Amphibia > Anura > Myobatrachidae > Pseudophryne > Pseudophryne corroboree. Next base: position 114,586,621 of record NC_086449.1, on the reverse strand, counting down.
ATAGCAAATTTACTTGGCGCAGTCGCACTGCGGACATTGCGCATGCGCACTAAGCGGAAAATCGCTGCGTTGCGAAAAAATTTACCGAGCGAACAACTCGGAATGACCCCCGATATGCCTCAATCGTAGCATAAGCAATGCTCAGAGAATTGCATCTTCTTAGAAGATACATTATAGGCCTCCTATTAGGGCTGGCTATTTGACATTTGCCATAGCTGGATGATATATTTAACACCAGCAATAAGGAAAGTTTATGAGCATCTCCTAAACCCTTTTTTTTTTTTGCTTATAAAAAATCCAACAGGTCTACTATACCTTAGTAACAGGTCCTGATATTGGAGAGGACAAAAAAATGCAAATTATTACATATCAATAAGAACACAGGCCGGGATGTAATGAAGTCCGAGTTCAGCGGCTGTGCAGGATGCCGGCCAAACTAGTCTTTATAAAGGGGCTAAACTATGCCTTGTACATGATTGCCCCTTTAAAAAAAAAAGTCTGAGTGCGTCTGGCATCCCGCACAGCCACAGAACTCGTTACATCTCGCCCACAGTGTTTATTGAACAATTTTATTTTATTGACTTTTCTTTATCTGCAAGTTCATATTTATTTGAATATTGCTATGCTATTTTTTCAGTGTAAATGGGGGGAATTTAATTAATGAAATAACAGTTATATTTTATTTTTAGTATTGAATGATGCCATCTTGTGCACTTTTATCTCCTGCAAACCTTTTTTGAATGAAAGAGAAGTGGTCCCCACCTCTAATTCAACAACAGCTCCCTGTGACACATCCAGTACCCCACTGTGTGAACAGCAATGGCTTGCTTCACATTGGAAGCAGTTAGAATAGGGGTGAAACAACTTTCTCTTACGTCCTAGAGGATGCTGGGGTCCATTTTAGTACCATGGGGTATAGACGGTTCTGCAGGAGCCTTCGGCACTTTAAGACTTTTCAACAATGTGAACTGGCTCCTCCCTCTATGCCCCTCCTCCAGACCTCAGTTTAGAAAATGTGCCCGGGAGACTGGCTGCACATCAGTGAAGCTCTACTGAGTTTGACTGAAAAAGACTTTGTTAGGTTTTTTATTTTACAGGGAACCTGCTGGCAACAGCTTCCCTGCTTCGTGGGACTTAGGGGGGGAAGTAGGAACCAACTTCTCAGTTTAATGGCTCTGCTTCCGCTGACAGGACACCATTAGCTCCTGAAGGGTACTGAACACAGCCCTTGCCTGGCTGCTGCTCACTCCCACAGCACTGCCGCCACCCCCTAACAGAGCCAGAAGTCAGAAGGCTGGTGAGTATTAACCGGAGACCTGCAGAGAGGGGTCCTCCGGTCACCATGGCGGCATAAAGGTACCAGCGCAGAGCGGGACGCTGCGCAGCAACATGTCTCTCAGCACAGTGGCGGGGGGGGGGGCGCACTCTGAGGGACATGATAAATCCTTACTCCCACTGGCAAAATGTACATACATGTAAGCCGCTGATGTACACTACCCCTGCCAATATAAATATTACTGTGGCTGAACGCAACCATTACAGGGGGCGGGGCTTCACCTCAGAATTGCTTGTAACACTCATTTGGCGCCATTTTCTACTCACAGAGACGCCGGAGCGCTGATCCTACAGGCTGCTTCTCCTCACACATCGCTGATACAAGTACCAGGGTGTTATAGAAGGGGAGGGGAGCACATAATTTATTGAAGTCTGCGGGCTTCACATTGGATAAAAAGCGCTGTTTTGGTATATATGTATATTCATTGTATGTAATACATATAGGGCGCGTGGTGTGGACTGGCAATCCCCTCTGGGTCTTTCTTACAGACTTTAGGTAGATCTGTCCCGAATAGCTCCCCTGTGTGTGTGAGTGGTGTTACTGTACACGTGTGTAACAGGTCTAGAGAAAGTTTTTCCCCAGAGGAAACCATTTTGGAGGCACAAGAGTGTTCTGAGCCTGTGTGGGTGAGAAAGCTGCAGAGTAATATGTAAATGCTCTGAGTGTGAACAACAGACAAAGCAAGACAGTCTGTGGAGGATGCTCTGTTTGCTGATTTCTCCACATCACCCACTCGGGACCCCTCCTGTTACCAGAAAAGGTCTCTGACCCAAATTATGCAAAGGGACACTGACACAGATTCCGACACTGAAGTCGACACTGGAGATTTGAGGGGGGTAGATCCAAAACTTGCTAAGAGCATTCAATGTATGATAGTCACTATAAAAGAGGTGTTGGAATTTCCTGACACAACACCTCCACCAGAGGAAAAAGATTATTTTAAATTAAATAAAAAAACAGGTGGTGACTTTTCCTCCGTCTAAGTATAGCATACCCTTTCCCTGAAGAGGATAGGCGTAAGTGGGAGTCACCCCAATGATAGACACCTCAGTCTCTAGGTTGTCAAAGAAAATCATTTTACCTGCCCCAGGGTCAGCTTCATTAAAAGAACCTGCTGACCGCAAATTAGAGACGACTTTAAAGTCCATCTATGTTGCTACGGGTACGTTACTCAGGCCTGCGATTGCTTCTGCGTGGGTAGGTAACGCAGTGGAAAAGTGGGCAGACAATTTAATTGTTAATATTGACACGGTCGATAAAGATGATATGCTGCAAATTCTAGGTCATATCAAAGATTCTGCAGGTTACTTGGTTGAGGCTATGAAGGACATAGGCTTACTGGGTTCAAGGGCCTCTACTATGGCGATTTCAGCCGCAGGGCGCTCTGGATTCGCCAATGGAATGCTGATGCTGAATCCAAAAGAAATATTGGGCGCTCCCCTACAATTGTGAGGCCCTCTTTGGAAACTAGATGCCATGATATCAACTACTACATCTGGCAAGTCAGCATTTCTGCCGTCGGCAGCTACACCGGCTAAAAAAAAAAAGTATATAATTCTCATACTATGCAGTCCTTTCGGCCCAACAAGTACCAAAAGGCTAAGAGTAACCATTTTTGTCACAGGAAAAGGGAGAGGAAAAGGTAGAAAATCTACAACACTGTCAAGCTCCCAGGAGCAGAAGTCAGCAACTACTTCTGCAAAAGCCACAGCATGACGCTGGGGCTCCTCTGCGGGAGTGCGATCAGGTGGGGGCACGTCTATTATATTTCAGCCAGGTCTGGCTTCACTCAGACCTGGATCCTTGGATATTACAGATAGTATCCCAAGGTTACAGGTTGGAATTTCCAAACCTTCCCCCATGCCGATTTTTTCAAATCAGCCTTGCCAGTTTCTGCTCAGGACGGCACAAATGTCCTGAAAGCAATACACTAATTATGTCAAGACAAAATAATTGCCTTGGTTCCTGCCGAACAAGAAACCAAGGTTTTTATTCAAGCCTGTTTGTGGTGCCGAAGCCGGATGGCTCGGTCAGACCGATTTTAAACCTAAAATCTCTGAATCTTTATTTGAAAAGGTTCAAATTCAAGATGGAATCCTTGAGAGCGGTGATTTCCAGCTTGGAAGAAAAGGAATTTCTGGTGTCAGTGGAAATCAAGGATGCTTACTTGCCTGTCCCCAAACATTACCGTTCGGGCTCTCCACGGCTCCAAGAATATTCCCCAAGGTGATGGCGGAGATGATGGTTCTCCTTCGCAAACAAGGAGTCAACATAATTCCATAATTGGACGATCTCCTCATAAAAACGAGATCCAGGGACAAGCTACTCCAGAACATAGCATTGTCCCCAAAGGTGCTTCAACAGCATGGTTGGATCATCAACTTTCCAAAATCGCAGTTCAAACCGACAATGAGATTATCATTTTTGGGAATGATACTGGACACCGAGATACAGAGAGTATTTCTACCGGTGGAAAAGGCTCAGGAGATCCAGAGCATGGTCAAACAACGTTTGAGACCAAGAACAGTATCAATTCATCAGTGCATTCGCCTGTTGGGGAAAATGGTAGCAGCTTACGAGGCGCTACAATATGTCCATTTCTATGCCAGGGTCTTCCAGTGGGACCTACTGGACAAGTGGTCAGGATCGCATCTCCACATGCATCAAAGGATAATCTTGTCAGCAAAAGCCAGAATTTCGCTCCTGTGGTGGCTACAAATCTTTCACCTCTTGGAGGAACGCAGGTTCGGGATTCAGGCCTGGATCCTGGTGACCACGGATGCAAGTCTCCGAGGATGGGGAGCAGTCACGCAAGGCGAAAGCTTCCGAGGAAGAGGGTCAAGTTAAGAAACTCGCCTTCACATAAACATTCTGGAGTTGAGAGCTGTGTACAACAGTCTTCATCAAACGGCACACCTTCTTCAAGGTCGTCCCATACAGATCCAGTCAGACAATGTAACGGCAGTAGCTTACATAAACCGTCGAGGCGGAACAAAAAGCAGAGCATCAACGGCAGAGGTGACAAAGATACTCCTCTGGGCAGAAAGACATGCAAAAGCTCTGTCGGCAATTTTCATTCCGGGAGTGGACAACTGGGAAGCAGACTTCCTCAGCAGACACGATCTCCATCCAGGAGAATGGGGCCTCCACCAAGAAGTCTTTGCGGAGGTGGCAAGTTGTTGGGGTGTTCCTCAAGTGGATATAATGGCATCACGCCGCAACAAGAAGCTTCAGAAATATTGTTTCAGGTCAAGAGAACCACAAGCAATAGCGATAGATGCACTGGTGACCCAGTGGGTGTTTTGGTCGGTGTATCTGTTCCCTCCACTTCCACTTACTCCAAAAGTTCTCAAGATCATCAGAAGAACAGGAGTTCGAGCAATACTCATTGCTCCGGACTGACCAAGGAGGGCTTGGTATCCAGATCTTCAAGAGTTATTAATGGAAGATCCTCTGCCTTTTCCTCTTCGCGAGGACCTGTTTCAGCAGGGGCCGTTAGTTTATCAGGACGTACCGCGGTTGCGTTTGACGGCATGGCTCTTTGAGCGCCAGATCCTAGCCCATAAGGGTATTCCCAATGAAGTCATTCCCAGACTTATTCTGGCCAGGAAAGTGGTAACGTCCAAACATTACTATCGTATTTGGAGAAAATATGTGTCTTGGTGTGTAACCAAGAAGTCTCCTGCAGTGGAGTTTCAATTAGGACGACTTCTCCTATTTCTACAGGCAGGTATGGATGCTAGATTGAGATTAGGATCTATCAAGGTTCAGATTTCGGCCTTGTTAGTTTTCTTTCAGAAACAATTGACTTCTCTTCCTGAGGTCCAGACGTTCGTGAAAGGGGTTCTGCGCATCCAACCTCCCTTTGTGCCTCCTGCGGCACCATGGGATCTTAATGTGATGTTGCAGTTCCTTAAATCGGACTGTTTTGAGCCTCTGCAAGAGGTGGAGTTAAAGTTCTCACTTGAAAAGTGGTCATGCTGTTGGCCTTGGCTTCAGGCAGACGAGTGTCTGAGTTAGGAGCAGGGCCGGTTCAAGCCCGCTCTGCGCCCCGGGCAGGCAAAGGGGCGTGGCTTAATACGGGGGCGTGGTCAGTTATGCCCCCTGTACATTAGTAGCGCCGCTTAAATGACGTCATCGCGCACCACACAGCAAAAGGTCCTTTCCACGAAGGGAAACTAGACACGTAGCTTCTAGTTCCCTTCGTGGAGAGGACCTTTGCTGTGCGGTGCGCGATGACATCATCGCGCACCGCTCAGCAAAGGTACTCTCCACGAAGGGAAACTAGACGCTACGCGTCTAGTTCCCTTCACAGGAGGCACAGACGGGGGACACAGCGGGCAGCGGAGGGCACAGCAGTGGCGGATCTTGCCATGGTGCGGCGCCCTCCAGAGGAGGCTCCTGCTTGCCCGTGGCAAGATCCGCTACTGGTTAAGAGCTCTGTCACGGTGTCCTTATTTGATATTTCATGAAGATAGGGCTGAACTGACAACACGTCAGCACTTTCTTCCGAAGATTGTGTCTTCTTTTCATATCAACCAACCAGTGGTGGTGCCAGTAGCTTCTGACACCTCAGCCGTCTCAAGGTCCTTGGATGTTGTCAGAGCGCTGAGGACTTATGTTGCAAGAACGGCTCGGATAAGGAAAACAGAATCTGTTTGTCCTCTATGACCCCAACAAGATTGGGGATCCTGCTTCTATGCAGACTATTGCGCGCTGGATCAGGGGTACCATTCAGCAAGCTCATTCCACGGCAGGATTGCCGTTACCAACTTCAGTAAAAGCCCACTCTACAAGGAAAGTGGGTTTGTCCTGGGCTGTCTCTGCTTTGCAAATCTGCCGAGCTGCTACTTGGTTGGGTGCAACTGCAAACACATTTGATAAGTTTTATAAGTTTGACACCTTGGCTGCTGACGACCTTCAATTTGGTCAGTCAGTTCTGCAGGAACATTAGCACTTTCCCGCCCGTACTTGGAGCTTTGGTATATCCCCATGGTACTAAAATGGACGCCAGCATCCTCTAGGACGTAAGAGAAAATAGGATTTTAATTACCTGCTGGTAAATTCTTTTCTCGTAGTCCGCCCAGTGCTCATTTTTCCTGCTGATTACGTTTATCTTTTTGCACATTGTTTCATGTGTTCAGTTGTTAACAGCTGTTGCTGTTGCGTTGTGCATTCTGGTTGGCATGACTTATGTTAAAGGCCATGTTAGCCGACATGTTGTTTATGGATGGTGTGAGCTGGTGTGAATCTCGCAAATAGTAATTCCTCTCTCGAGAATGTCCGTCTCCTCGGGCACATTTCCTATACTGAGGTCTGGAGGAGGGGCATAGAGGGAGGAGCCAGTTCACACTGTTGAAAAGTCTTAAAGTGCCGAAGGCTCCTGTGGAACCGTCTATACCCCATGGTACTAAAATGGACCCCAGCATCCTCTACGGACTACGAGAAAAGGATTTACCGGCAGGTCATTAAAATCCTATTTTTGTTTTTGTTACATTTGCATATAACAACCAGTCAGGTTTTACCAATCATTTTATAGATTATACAGAGGTAGCCATGCTCATCGCTGCTGCTGCTGCTATGCCATATAGGTGTCCTAATCGCGCCATACAAATAGTGCAGGTAGGCAAAGTAAGGCGTGATAAGGCACAAAAGGATCCACAGCATGTAATACACAGTTTCACCACTGGGCGACGATTGTTCCACTAATGAAAACTACCGGTGTGGTATGTTAGATAGATTAGACTTGGGTCGACAGTGTCTAGGTCGACCACTATTGGTCGGCATGGTTTCTAGGTCGTCAGGGACTCTAGGTTGACATGTACTAAGTCGACATGACAAAAGGTCAACATGAGTTTATTCACTTTTTTTGGTGTCGTTTTCTCCGTACACTGACTGGGAACCCCAATTAGTGCACCGTATCCCCTCGCATGGCTCGTTTCACTCGCCATGCTTCGGGCAAGGTGCCTCGCTCCACTACCGCTGCGCTCGGCACAGATTACCGTTCCCAATTGTAGTCCACCTGGATCGTAAAGTATGAAAAAGTAAAAAATAAAATAAAAATAAAAAATTCATGTCAACGTTTTGTCATGTTGACCTAGTACATGTCGAACTAGAGTCCCTGTTGACCTAGAAACAATGTCGACCTGCTTACTGTCGACCAATAGTGGTCGACCTAGACATTGTCGACCTAACTCTTGTCGACCTGAAGACCAGATCCCGAAAACTACAGTACTGAATAGCAGCGGATGGATATGGCACTACAGAATACTGTACAATGTAGCAGGCCAGTGTACAGTAAATACAGTAGTTATTTTTTTAATACAATAATACAGCAGGGCAGAGTACAAACTTACCGGAGTAACAACATGCCTTACAACTGAATGCTCCCCTGGTGCGCTGTATAAAGTAATCCCTACTTTAAGTAGAAATGTGAACACAGAAAAATATTTGCTTAGCGTCTCTGATGCACACAAAGAAAAGCACAGTTCAGAGTTCTACTCAGCTCTCTAAAAGACAAAAAAAATTATTACAATCAGCGAGTTGGGACACGCAGCACTATATAAAAAAATCACTACGTCACTGCAGGTGGCAGTCACCTGTCTCCATGGCTCTCTTGCAGTAGCGGATCTTGCTACGGGCACACAGGATTTTTGCCCAGGGCGCCGCCTTCCGGAGGGCGCTGCCACCATAACAAGATCCACTACTGGTGTTGCCCCCCCGGTGCTGTGCTGTCACTGCATTGTGGGAGCAGCACATAGACACTAGGGGTCATAATTGACCTCTAGTGTCTATGCTGTGCTATGGGAGAGACGTCATTACTTCTCTCCCGTAGATCAGAGGAGCGGCGCCGGCGGCCGGAGATGGTGATGGAGGTAAGCAGCGGTCGAGAATCCGGAACGGGGATGGTGAGTATTAATTCATAATTTTTTCTCTTTTTTTGTAAGCGGCACAAACGGGGGCACAACTCTACAGGGGTCACAAGTCTACAGGGGGCACATATGGGGGCACAACTCTACACCGGGCATACCTGACCATGCCCCTTTATGAAGCCACGCCCCTATTTTCACTCGGGGCGCCACAAGGGCTAGAACCGGCCCTGCTCTCTTGGCATAGTGGTTTCACTGATGATTACCATGCCCGTGAGCTAGTGTTCAATTCCTGCAAAAAAAAAGCTGATTTACGAAAAAAGCTGTGGATGTTGCTTTTCACACAGATATACAAGTGTGACTTACGAGAGTCTTATCTTTATGAGACTGTGTTTACTGTACTTCTTCCTGGGCCTCCCCATTGCTGAAATAGCCAGCCTCCCACACCCTCAATCCCACATCCATGAGACTTGTGATTTCACTTACTGGGTGTACGGTTTATACCCCTTTTCCACTGTAGCACGGGTCACAGCCGTGTCGCCTGACACGGCTGCGACCCGTGCTACAGCCCCCTTTCCCACAGCGCTCACCAACCCGGCATATTGCCGGGTTGGTGACGCTGCTAGTGATGCGGCAGGGGCAGCGCTGGGAGATCACATGATCTCCCAGCGCCGCCCTCCCATACACTGTAAAAGGGAGCCGTGTCGCCTCGACACGGCTCCCATTCACAGTACACAGCTTACCGGGTTGAACACGTGTTCAACCCGGCAAGCTACCCGGGTAGGATTCCCGGATCACTTGATCTGGGAATTTGCAGGGGGACCCTTTTCAACTAGGGAAAAACACGGGTAAATGCACGCCCCTGCGCATTTACCCGTGTTTTAAAAGCTAGTGGAAAAGGGGTATTAGTAACACAACCCAGCCAGTACACTACTGTATGTAAATGAATGGCTCATGCTGTCATTTACTAAGCAGTATACAGAGTCTGTGAAACCACAAGTCTCATGATGGGTGGGACAGAGAGCTATGGAGACAAGTGACTGAAACCTACAGTGACGTAGTGATGTCACTCATTGTGATTTTTTTTTATAGTGCTGTGTGTCCCAACTCGCTGAGTGTAATGATTTTGTTTTCTTTTAGAGAGCTGTGTAGAACTGTGCTTTTCTTTGTATGCATCAGAGACGCTGAGCAAATATTTTTCTGTGTTAACATTTCTTTTTTCAAAAACCTACAGAAAGAATACTGCTGTTTGCAATTTTGGAACAATGAATTAATGCTGAAGCAAGAAACAAAGGGTAGTAGTATCCTATTAACCCCAATGCCGTTTAGGCTGATAAAAACAGCCGAACATCCAATTAATGACACATGGTCATTATCGCAGTATCCAATTAGAGGCCACTTTGACTGAAATTGGAACCTTGATCGCACGAAAACATGTGATCAGGAATGGAATGTGATAAGAGCAAACAGCAGAAAATGTCCTCAGCACAGGGGAGGGGAAACCCCCAACAGTAAATACTGCTCTTAGAGGCCATTCATAGCTTATATTTATGATTTGCATTGTAATGCAATATAAATTCCAAGTCAAGTAACTGATATTGGGGCAGATGTATTAAGCCTGGAGAAGTGATAAAGAAGTGATAGGTGAAAGTTGATAAAGCACCAGCCAATCATTAGGGGTTTGAAAAATGACAGGAGCTGATTGGCTGGTGCGTTACTTTCACCTTCCACTTATTACTGCTTTATCACTTTTCCAGGCTTAATACATCTGCCCCATTGTGTGGAATCACAAAATAAAGTTTAACCCCTCGTCTGAACCTAAATTTCAAAAGTGGTTCAGCTTTCAAGTGCATTGGTTGACATACTGTAGCCTGTAGGTGATTGAGATCTATATCAATTATTGCCATATTTCTTTCATAATTCACGAGTCAAATGTGCTTCTGTATAATTTCCTTATCTATCATGTTAAATTGACAGTAATGTGGTGGTTTGTAATGTAATGTAAGAGAATGTGTAAGCCCTATATGATCCTGTCTTTCCCAATTGTCTGTCTGTACAGATCCCAGCCTTTCATATTGTATAAAATTGAGCTTTCCAACAGTTTTTTTCTTCATTACAGGAAATGTCATGAACACAACAGCCTTGGAAATTACATGTCCTAAACCCCCCCCAAGTATGTATTATTGTTTCTAACTGAAGAAGGGGTGTGATCTCCCGGTGATAGGAAGTAATAGGCTGCTAGGTTATTGTGTCATTTCTGGTGCTAATGTGTAGACAGTATATGTATTTTTATTTATATAGTGATACAGGTTTAGTATCCCATATCCAAATATTCCGAAATACGGAATATTCCGAAATACTGACTTTTTTGAGTGAGAGGGAGATAGTGAAACTTTTGTTTTTTGATGGCTCAATGTACACAAACTTTGTTTAATACATTTAAAGTTATTAATAATATTGTATTAAATGACCTTCAGGCTGTGTATATAAGGTATATATGAAACATAAATGAATTGTGTGAATGTAGACACACTTTGTTTAATGCACAAAGTTATTAAAAAAAATTGGCTAAAATTACCTTCAGTCTGTGTGTATAAGGTGTATATGTAACATAAATGCATTCTGTGCTTAGACTTAGGTCCCAACACCATGATATCTCATTATGGTATGCAATTATTCCAAAATACGGAAAAATCCGATATCCAAAATACCTCTGGTCCCAAGCATTTTGGATAAGGAATACTCAACCTGTATATGAGAGGAGGACAACTAGCAGAGACCCCAAGACTGTCTTGATGGAAAAGGTTATGGGTCGTTGGGTAGACACAACTTAGGTCGCCAGTCATTAGGTCGACCATGGAAGGTCGACATGCAATAGGTCGGCACAGACAATAGGTCGACATGTACTAGGTCGACAGGTCAAAAGGTCAACGTGGTTTTTTAAAACTTTTTTTAGCGTTGTTATCTTTGTAAAGTGATGGGGAACCCCAACTAGTGTACCGTGTACCCCTTCGGGCAAGGTGCCTCGCTCCGCTGCTGCTTTGCTCGGCACAGGTTACCGTTCCAATCGTAGTCCACGTGGATTGATAAGCATGAAAAAATCCCAAAAATGAAAAAGAAAATGAAAAACTCATGTTGTTCTTTTGACCTGTTGACTATGGTGGCCAATCCCGGGATCGGGATCGGCGGGATCCTGGGATTTAGGGCCAAAAATGGCCGGGATTGGAAGCTCCAATCCCGGGGATTGAGGGATCAGCGTTGAGCGTCTACAGGATGCTCAGACGCTGCCCGGATTCCTCTTTCCGGGTCCCTAGCGCAGCATGAGAGGTCACGCTGCAATGTCAGCCGCTGTTCAAAGGATGTTCCCCTCCCGTCCGCCCCCGGTATATGGTGAGTTATATGTGCGGGGCGGGGTGGGGCGAGGGGGTGGCAACCTAGCTAAAAGCCAATCCCGGGTATCCCGGGAATCCCGGGATTGGCCATTTTTAAATCCCGATACCCGGGATTGAAAAAATGGCCCGGGATTGGCTTCCCTACTGTTGACCTAATGACCATGTCGACCTTCAGTGGTCGACCTAATGACTGTCGACCTAAGCTGTGTCGACCTAACGACTGTATCCCATGGAAAAGCAGCACAGACACACAGCCGGTATATAAGGCCCAGCATCAAATCAGCCCAGTAACTACAAGCAACCACCAGAACACACCAATCTTTAAATAGTTTAAACTTTCTGACTATTAAAATGTAGGTGCACACTGACAGAGTCACATAAAGCTTCAGAGCAGGCATCCTGTGGCTCTCCAGCTGTTGTGAAACTACAAACTATACTTGCCGACATTCCGGCTGCCCCTCAGGGAGGGGGCAGCCAGATCGGCACTGCACGGGCCATGGTGCAGCATGAGGGGGCGTGGTGGTGACAAATGATGCGGTATAGTGGGGTGGAAGAGGGGGCAATCACATCATCATGGCCTCGCCCCCGCTACACAATGCCAAAATTACTGGCATTGTGAGGTAGGGGACGGGGCCACAATGCTGCAATTCAGTGCAAACCCTGATTGTGCTAAAGCCATTCACGTGAACACAAAGGGGGCAGAGCATCGGGGAAGGGTGTGAAGCTTCATTCCTGTCATTGTGGGGGCCTGCCCAGCACTGCCTCAGGCTCTCCCGACTATGTGAATGGATGCCGTGCAGTGTGAAAAATGGGACTGTCATGCTGAATGCGGTACAGTTGGGAGGTGTGATATACACAAACACACACAGGTGGGTAACTCAACAAAACACTTGGCGGCAAGTTGGTGGGCAACGTTTTAAAGCTTTTATTGCGGCATTTTCGTCTTGTCCTGAGTTATACACCAGGAGTGCCGTACCACCCGCCTATTTGCATCTGTACTTGTACGGGCACCCAGTGCTATTGTTTTATGCAGTATTGGGAGAGCCGGTCTTGCAGTGCTGTGTATATATACATATATATATATATATATATAATGCGTATATCGGCGGCACTCTCGGCGCTTAAATGAATCGAGTAGACACTGCTTAAAGTGATCGACGTTTCAATGCAAATCAATACATTTTCATCAGGATGAAAATGTATTGATTTGCATTGAAACGTCGATCACTTTAAGCAGTGTCTACTCAATTAATTTAAGCGCAGAGAGTGCCGCCGATATACGCATTCTATACAAGGAACTGGTTTCTCCCGTTTACTCTGGAGAGCACCGGCCATTAAACAATTTCACATGTGATATAGGACCCAGGAGTGCCGTAAATCGCTCTATGTATGTGTATATGTATATATATATATATATATATATATATATATATATAAAAGCAGATAGTAGCGGCACTCACAGGACTGGTAAAATCAGCATTCCATATCAATCCTCAATATCTTAGCGGGACCACTGTTAAGTCAAGTTTGACCAAACCACTGCACCTGAAACATCCATTTTTACGCTTTAGAATTTTTTTTGTGTTTTGGCCTGTGCCAAACCTAGAGATATCCGTTTTTACAACAAAGTCCCGAATACTCCGACTTCTAGAATAACTGGAAAGTAATCTAGATTGATACATTTCCCCCAGATCTTTATCTGTAGCCACTATGGGCCAAAGCTGTTTTGCTCTCTTTGGGGGGAGGGTAAGAGCAGGTGGTAAGGTTACTAACATGGGTACTAAAAGAGATTTTACCAAAGCACTAACCAATGACGATTACAGGTCATCATTGCTACATAAGGTGAAAGATGTCCCTAACGCAAGGGAAAATACTTATCTTAAATGTATGTATGTAAACGCCAGAAGCATTACTGGTAAAAAGGGTGAACTAGAAATACTTGCAGCAAGCAAACAGTATGATATTATAGGTATTACTGAAACTTGGTGGGACGAATCTCATGATTGGACAGTCAATCTAGAGGGCTATACACTGTTTAGGAGAGACAGACTAAATAAAAAGGGTGGAGGGGTGTGTCTTTACATAAAGCCGTTTTTAAAACCTGATATACGGGAAGATATTCAGGAGGGGACTGTAGACACTTTCGAGACATTATGGGTAGAAATTGCATGCGGGGAAAAAGGAATAAAAAAGTTAATATTGGGTGTATGCTATAGGCCGCCTGGTATCAACGCATCTGATGAGGAATTCTTACTAAAGCAAATTGAAAGAGCAGCAGGAGTAGGAGACATAGTAGTGATGGGAGATTTTAACTATCCAGAGATAAACTGGAAAAACGATTCATGTGATACTGCTAGGGGCAATATGTTTTTAAACACACTTAATGACAACTACTTAGTTCAACTAATTGAGGAACCAACTAGGTACAATGCAATCTTAGACCTGGTATTAACAAACAATGGGGATTTGGTTTCAGGTATTATAGTAGGGGAACCCATAGGAAACAGCGACCACAATATGGTCACATTCAATATCAGTTTCCATAAACAGCCCTATACTGGCTCAACTAGGTCTCTAAACTTTAGCAAAGCAAATTTTGATAATATGAGGGTATTTTTCAGGGATATTGAATGGGAAGGTTTGTTTTTAGGAAAAAATACTACAGAGAAATGGGAGGTACTAAAATTCCTGCTAGCTAAAAATACACTCAAATTTATTCCTACGAGCAGCAAAAAAAGGAATAAAAATCATAAACCGATGTGGCTTAACAAAAAGATTAAGGAACTTATGGGCAAGAAAAGGCAAGCATTTAAAAAATACAAATCTGACGGGGAAGCAGAGTAATTTCAGCACTATAAGGAATGTAACAAAATATACAAAAAGGAAATAAGAGCGGCTAAAGTAGAAACCGAAAAACTAGTAGCAAGGGAAAGCAAAGCGAATCCCAAAAAATTCTTTAAAATACATTAATAGCAAGAGATTAAAGAAGGAGAGTATAGGCCCTTTAAAAGACAAGTTGGGAGTCTTAAGCAAAAATGATAATGACATAGCGGACACACTAAATGAGTTTTTTTCAACAGTATTTACTAGAGAGGACCCAATTCAGGGACTAACATATAATCTCAATAATGAGAATATCCCACTGATAGGTACTTATTTAAGCGAGGAAGTAGTCTGTGACCGATTAAAACATTTAAAGATTAATAAGTCACCAGGTCCCAATGGTATTCACCCAAGGGTTCTAATGGAGCTTCATTCTGAACTTGCAAAGCCGCTATTTTTGATCTTTAAGGATTCAGTAATATCAGGTATGGTTCTCAAAGACTGGCGTATAGCGGAAGTAGTGCCTATATTCAAAAAGGGAAGTAAAGCTGAACCAGGTAATTATAGACCAGTTAGTCTTACATCTATAGTGGGGACAGTATTGGCAGGTATTCTAAGAGATAGTATTCAGAAGTTCCTTGAAGTCAATAAGGTCATTAAAAGGAATCAACATGGGTTTATGAAGGACAGATCCTGTCAAACCAACTTACTTGGCTTTTATGATACAGTAAGCGCAAACCTAGATCAGGGTAAAGAGGTGGATGTAATCTTTTTAGATTTTGCCAAAGCGTTCGATACTGTACCACACATGAGACTTATCTACAAGCTACAAGAATCAGGGCTAGGAAGCACAATATGCACTTGGGTCAAAAACTGGTTAGATAATAGGGAGCAGCGCGTTGTGGTTAATGGATCTTTTTCAACTTGGACTGAAGTGCTAAGTGGTGTGCCGAAAGGCTCAGTATTAGGACCGCTATTGTTCAATATTTTCATTAACGACCTAACAGAAGGTCTAGAGAGCATGGTGTCAATTTTTGCAGATGATACCAAATTGTGTAAAGTTATAATTGCGGAGGGGGATGCTGAGTCGCTTCAGAATGACTTAGTTAAATTAGAAGCTTGGGCAGCGAAATGGAGAATGCGCTTCAATACAGACAAGTGTAAGGTAATGCACTGTGGTAACAAGAACAAAAATAACACCTACCTACTAAATGGGGTAAAATTAGGGGATTCTGTACTGGAAAAGGACTTAGGTGTCCTCATAGATAGCAAACTAAGCAGTAGTACCCAAAGTAGGACTGCAGCAAAGAAGGGTAATAAGATATTAGCATGCATAAAACGGGGAATTGATGCTAGGGACGAGAGTATTATACTCCCGTTATATAAATCACTTGTGAGGCCACACCTTGAATACTGTGTACAATTCTGGGCACCTTACTACAAAAAGGATATCCTGGAGATAGAAAAGGTTCAAAGGCGGGCAACCAAACTAATTAAGGGTATGGAGACGCTGGAATACGAGGAAAGGCTTGCAAGACTAGGCATGTTTACACTGGAAAAGAGGAGATTAAGAGGGGACTTGATCAACATTTACAAATATATAAGGGGACAATATACAGATCTTGCGCAGGACCTGTTTTTGGTTAGATCAACACAGAGAACTCGTGGACACTCGCTCAGGTTAGAGGAGAGGAGATTCCAGACAATACGGCGTAAAGGCTTTTTTACGGTAAGGACGATACGTATTTGGAATTCTCTGCCTGAGGGAGTTGTAATGGCCAACTCAGTCAACACCTTTAAGAATGGGTTAGATAAATTCCTAATGGATAAGGATATCCAGGGTTACGGGGCATAGTCACGCACTATGGTTATGTCAAAGTCAGAAAAATGTCTCTATGCACGTTGCCATATTTGCACCGCACACTGGTCCGCGCTGCGCATGCGTACGCTCTCCCGTGAAGGCGCATACCCGCGATAGCGTGCACTCGCAGGCGCGGTATGCGTATTTACGGTAGAGTTTATGTAGTCGTAGCGTGCGACTCATTCGTTACAAATGTTCACAATTAATGTAGTTTGTAGATCATGGTCCCCTTGATAGATTCTGAAAGTTTGGTTAAAATAGAAGGTCCCTGGTTAAAGGAATCCCTCTTTGTATCGTACGAAGGGTCTGACAGGAATCATACAGCAGTGTTTGGTACCCATCGGAAGAGTATTTAATTAGTAATATTCCGGTGTTGGTTTGGAGCGTATTAATCGCTCGTGCGAATAGTTATGGACATAAGAAGTTTATGTCCATTTCTATTATTTACACATACTCAGGTATGCGGCGGGAAACCCAGTTTCCCACCCACCTGAGCTGTTGGAAATCGTCACAGCCCACCTGTATGAATCACCCTATGACCTTTTGTTATGATGCAGGGCCGAATTCCTTCGGCCAATGGACAATGGGATTGTAGGACCATGAGATTGCATTGTGTGTGGGGCATAAATAGGCAGGCCGACCATCTCCAACTCTCACTCTCTCTCATCAACGGTTATCTGCTGATAGCCGGGAGCTGGATATCGAGGCGCATGCGATCATACCCTTTGTGCGTAAGTTTTCTCTCCGTAATCATTGTCTTACTGTGAGCCAATTTCTCTCATCTCTCCCCGTCTCTCTCTCTCTCCTCTTTTCTCTTATATCTCTCATAGTATTATAGTATTGTATTGTATTGCATTTAGGTCAGTGTAGTATTGTCTTTTTGTATTTATTGTTTAGTTCTGTGGTTAGGAAGTCTTTGTTATATTGGAGTGTATCATTTGTACTGTTATCCCCTTTTTACAAGTATATTAGATATAATACAGTTAATAGGCTTCGGACCCTAAACCAGTATCTGTGTATTTTCTATAGTATTAAGTGTTCACTTGAGCGTCGGTGACGCTCAAGCAGCCTTGTAGTTAGTCAGGTTACACAAGGTTGCACTTACACCCTGTATTCACATTAAGGTATTCTGTGTATTTCATTGGTATAAGGTTTATACATAAAGGTATAGCATTGTGAGCGTCTGCGCCGCTGGTGACCTCGTGGTCTTGAGCGTAAGCCACGCCATTGCGAATCATTACTCTAGTCATAACCAATAACGTGTCCTGTGATCACTGGGCCGTGAGCGAACGTGATGCTTGAGCGTCTCGCTTACTGCTGAGCGATCGTTACGCAAATAGCGTACCATTACGGTACTTCTTAAGTAAACAGCGTACAGTGTTCTTAGACTTCATAAAGGGTTATAATTACGACAAAAGGAATTTAGCATTGTCAATTGGGGACTCGTCCTATCCTTCTCATATCTGCACTAGGTAGATCAGCAGACATTATCCCCCAGCAAAGGGTGGGAGGTTGTCTCCCAGTGCTGACGGGATAAGCGTCTGCTTCGCTTAGATAAAGAGTGCTGAAGGAATCCGGGAACCGGAAGTAAGAACAAAACGCTTGTGTCTTTTAAAACTGTTTTATTTCTCTTCTGTCTTGCGTATACACGCACGCATACATTTATCTGCATTTTCTGTTTCATTTTCGTATATCACTATTCCTGTTTGCCAAATTTTTATAGTTGATAGAAAGTGCTAAAAGAGATTTGCTGTTATTTCATAGTAGAGGTAATAGTTAAAGTATAGAACAACACACGATTTGTCTGAGATACAAGGCAGTCAGTGTGGATTGCGGTAGATGATCAGGGATCATTTACATTGATAAAAGTATATATTGTGTTACGGTGGATCTTTGCATTGCGTACACGTGTCGCTAACAAAGACTAGCGTACGCAATCCAAAAGGCAGACGCACGCAGCGTACATTACGCAACGTAGCGTCCGGTTACGCTCACGTAGCTCAAGTCACGAAAAAGGTGAATTAGCGCAAAGCGATAATTAGCGCAAAGGCGATAAGTAACGCACAGCGGTAGATAACGCGACGCGGTAAATAACGCAAATCTATTTTTGGAAAAATCTGAAATTTAGTTTAACAGATCCTACTCCTAATTGGTAACACTGTTGGACTGAAGACAATTTCTGCGCAGAAATAGATATAGAAACAAAGTGTACATGTGTTGAGTGAGTGTGGTTTTGTATACATAAGTTTATACAACTTTAAGGTGGAACCAAAAGGAAAGTCGGGTACTCGTCAAGGGACATACGTGTAAGTGACATATACGGTGGCTAGGGAGGCATCCCTGGTTAAATAATATTTGAGCATTAGAGTATAGCGGACCATAAGGTAACAAGACCAGGAGGTCATAAGGTCAAGACCAGGAGGTCACAAGGTACTAAAAGGTCCGCTATAAAGGTACAAGAGGCACAACGCCTGGGGTGTTGGTGCAGAACCCATATAGGCCATAAGCTCTTGCTGAAGGAATCGCGGCCGGAAACATCGATTCCATTGATCTTTCAGTACATAACAAGTAGTGCTTGTGTACTGAACGATTGGACCGCACGTAATTGTGTGCAGTAGTTAGTAATCTGACCTAATACCATTAGAGTAAAGTGGTCACAAACGCTATTTGTACATTCTGACGTGATTTGTGTAATTTTTTATTTTTGGAAGGGAAGTTCGCTGGTCACTCAGGAACTATCTAACAACCCCACCTTTACTGGAAAGAGTAAGTGTCCTGCGGGTAACCCTCATATGTTCCAGTAAACTGAAGGTTCCATAGGGGCCCTGTATCGAGTACGCCAGCACCACGTCGGTGTGATCAGGTCGTATTGGTCGAGGTGGGCGAGTGAGTGGGGTACTCGGTAAACCGCCACCGCCGGCCTACTGTGGAGTAATTTGGTTGTCTGTAAAGGCTTGCTGAAAACCTTGATACAGAAATCCAAGGAGGACTAAGCAACACCTGCAGACTATGGGGGCCAGTTGCTCAGGTAGGGGGCGATCAACCCTGGTTCAGGTTGATTCTGTGAACCGACCAGTTGGGTCGGCACGATATGTAATGTGTGAAAAATATGGAAGTCACACCGAATCTTTATGTGATGAATGGGAAAGAATGACTGTACAAGACAGGGACAAATTCCCAAGAATAGGTAGCTTTAGTCCAGAAGTGTTACAAAATTTAAGGAGGAGGATATGTCTCGTAAAATCAACAAAGAGACGAATTCAACATCATGATTATTTACAGTTGTGGCACCAGGAAGGTGAGATACAGAGAGGTTTGGCTCTGGCGGCAGGATCTGGGGCAGTCAGGAAGCTGATAGCCACAGCTCCTCCTCCACCATACATTGCAGGAGAGAAGTTGATTGCGGAGAGAAACGCACTGGGTTGTAAAACACAAACTCTTAGTAACCCTGTAAATGTTAATGATGTTAACCAAATAACTCATGCAAGTATTAACCCGTGCAAGATGTACCCTGTTTTGAACATTCCTCAGGAGTGTGATCAAGAAGACGATTCAGCAACAATTTCAGCTCTCTCTCTTGCAGCCACCATAGCAGAGACCACAGTAGGCACCGCGACACCCACGAGATTAGTGAAAGCCCCTAGCGGAGGGATAGGTGAGGTCGTGTCAACGGGTAAGTACGGCACCATGCACTACACTGAAACAATTGTACCACAACAAGCAGTAGAATCTACACAGGAAGAGGCTGTTAGAATTGCTCCTGTAAGGGTAATAGCAGTTCCCAATGGAAAAACAGATGTGTCTGGAGCCACTCCCATAAGGAACATTGCCATGTACACTCCATTTTCCAGAATGGAATTAAGAACAATAGTGTCCGAATTTCCTGACCCCAGAAAGGACTTAGTTGCTAGCCAAAAATACATCAGGGATCTAGGTAACACTGTAGAACCCAACAACAAGGATTGGCAGATACTGCTAAGAGCTTGTTTACCTTCCAATGTTGACGCAACTCAATTTTTAGCTGACTGTGCATTGGATAAAGATGTACCGCTTACAGACGTGTACAACAAGGATAATGTAAAAAGGATAAATTTACAGCTAAAGGAGTATTTCCCAGCCGTTGTTAAATGGAACAAGATATTTTCCATTAAGCAAAAGGAGTCCGAAACGGCAACAGAATATTTTCACCGGGCACTATTAGAAATGGCAAAGTACACTGGTATAGAAGACATTAAGACCAACCCAAACCATCGAGAAGTAGCAGTATCTGTACTGATGGATGGTTTGAAAGAAACATTAAAAGCTAGGGTACAGACCACGCAGCCATGTTGGCGAGGTCTGTCAGTGTCCACATTGAGAGAGGCTGCTATTGATCACGACAGAAACATCACTAGGCACAGGGAATCGCAAAGTGATAAGTTGATGTCCGTAAGTATACAGGCGCTGACCACAAGGCAGCCTGCGTATGTACCACCGAATCCTGTGGGTAAGGCAAGTGTAATAACATGTTTTTCTTGTAACAGACCGGGACACTATGCACGAGAATGTAGAACAAAGAGTGTACAAAGATCTTTTCAACCCCCTAGACAACGACACGACACACGACATTGGGAGCAGGGTCCACAGAGGCGGAGTTTTGAGCCACATACAGGGGAAACAAAAAGATATCCCCCGAACAGAGATTGGCATGCCTCTGGTAGTTCCCAGCTAACCCCCGCACAAGTAGTCGCTGCCAGCAGGATTCAGGGAGGTCAGCATACCCAATAGGGGTGTGGCCATACCTGTAATCTGCACCCAGTTAAGTTGATTGCTAGTCTTGGAAGCGAACCAGAGATTGCAATCAATGTAGCTGGTAAAACTTTAAACTTTCTTGTAGACACAGGGGCGGCCAAGTCAGTGATAAATTCGACAGTGGGCATGAGAACCACTGGTAGGACAATTCCAGCCATGGGAGTAACAGGAGTAGTCCAGCACTACCCTGTTAGCAAACCAGCCGAGATTACAATAGGGCCTTTGCATACCAAGCATTCCTTTTTGCTGGCTGCATCGGCACCAACTAATCTCCTGGGAAGAGATTTACTATGTAAAATGGGTTGCGTCATTTATTGTACTCCTGAAGGTGTATTCTTGGACATCCCTGAGAATCACGCTCAGGAAGTACGAGACATGTTAGACTCCCCATCAAAATTAATGTCACATTCCATTATGACAAATAGGAACCCATCCCAAGTAGAAGAGATGACATCTCAGATACCAGAGTCACTTTGGACAAAAGATGGACAGGACACTGGATTAATGGCAAATGTAGCTCCAGTAGTTGTACAAGTAAAAAATGGTAGGATAGCTCCAAAAATCCCACAGTATCCTCTGAAGCCAGAGGTGGAGTTAGGAGTTTTTCCCGTAATAGAGCGCTTGCTACAACAGGGCATTCTAGTAAGAACGTCCAGCACAGCAAATAGTCCCATCTTCCCTGTTAAAAAGAGTGGGGGGAGGGGTTACAGGCTAGTGCAAGATCTAAGGGGGATTAACAAAATAGTTGAGAGTCAGTTCCCCGTAGTGCCTAATCCAGCTGTCATCCTAATGCAAATTCCTCCCACTGCCAAATTTTTCACTGTTATTGACCTCTGCTCCGCATTCTTTTCGGTACCTCTGCACCCTGACAGCCAATATTTGTTTGCATTCACATACAGAGGAGTCCAATACACGTGGACTCGGTTACCCCAAGGTTTCATAGATAGTCCAAGTATATTTTCCCAGGCTTTGCATGATTGTCTACAGTCTTTCCAACCGGAGAGTGGATCAGTGTTGATACAGTACGTGGATGATCTACTACTGTGTTCTGATTCATTGGAAGCTTCTCTGAAAGATACGAAACAGCTCCTGTTTCATCTTTCAGACACAGGTCACAAGGTTTCCAAAAACAAGTTGCAATTATGCCAAACTAAGGTAAAATATTTGGGACACTGTCTAACACAAGGACTGAGACACCTGACCGCTGATAGAATCCAAGCCATTAGAGACATGACACTGCCACAAACCCAACAACAGATCAGGACGTTTCTAGGAATGTGTGGGTATTGCCGTAATTGGATCCCAGGGTTTTCCATATTGGCGCTACCTTTGCAGGAAATGGTCTCCTCAAACAAACCTGATCGGATTTCGCATACAGACGAATCCGAAACAGCATTTGAGAGACTCAAACAGTGTCTAACGCAGGCACCAGCACTAGGTATGCCAGACTATGGGAAACCCTTTGAACTATACGGAACAGAAAGTGCTGGGTGCGCAGCAGGTGTACTAACACAAAAACACGGTGACGCCAGCAGGCCAATTGCATACTACAGCGCCCAGCTAGACACGGTAGCGCGATCCCTCCCCACATGCTTGCGTAGCGTTGCGGCGATAGCATTGCTAGTGACAAAAAGCGAAGATGTCGTGCTAGGCCACAACCTCACAATCCATACACCGCATGCGGTATCTGCCTTATTGAATTCTGCCCAAACCAGACACGTCTCATCAGCAAGGTTTACGAGATGGGAATTGGCATTAATGGCCCCAGTAAACATCACCATAAGGAGATGCAGCGCATTAAACCCTGCAACATTTCTCCCAGGTGTGCCTGGTCAGGCACAAAGGGTGGGAGGTGAGAGTGATGGGGAAGGAGGATTTAATGCAAAGGAAGATACACATGATTGTATGGAATATTTGACCCAAAATTTTACCGCAAGGCCTGACATCAGTGACAATCCACTGGAAGATGCAGAACTCACGTTCTACACGGACGGTAGTTGTCATAGACAGTCAGACTCGGGAGACTTGTGTACTGGATACGCAGTCGTAGATGACCAAGACACCATAGAAGCGGAACCGCTAGGCCCACCTCACTCAGCCCAGGTTGCTGAACTGGTCGCCCTAACCAGAGCATGTGAATTGGCTAAGGGTAAGTCTGCCAATATCTACACCGATTCCAGATACGCGTTCGGGGTAGTCCATGATTTCGGAGCCCTATGGCGGCTCAGAAATTTCATGACGGCAGCTGGCACACCGATAGCGCATGCAGCTCATATAAAAAGGCTTCTAACAGCGATACAGGAACCCGACAGAGTGGCTGTTATCAAATGTAAAGCACATACATATAGCCAAGACCCAGTATCCCTTGGTAACAGCCGAGCAGACGAGGCCGCAAAGCTTGCAGCTGCTACCCCCATACAGACAGACACCACACAACTGATGGTATTTAATACCATCAACACACAGAAGTTGTGTGAGATGCAGAATTTGTGTTCCACACAGGAAAGAGCAGTCTGGAGGGCAAAGGGATATGGCCAGGAGTCCTCAGGGCTCTGGACGGATGGACATGGTAAACCAGTGGCCCCCAGGGCATACCTTCCATGTCTGGCTGAAGCAGCTCACGGGCTGACTCATCTAGGCAAGGAGGGGATGTGCAAATTGGTAAGAGCATACTGGTGCGCCCCAGGATTCTCCTCTCATGCGAGTAAAAGAGCAATGTCATGCCTTACCTGTCTGAGAAAGAATGTTGGAAAAGCAATACCTACAGAACCATCCCATATCCCACCTGCCGGCGGCCCTTTCCAAGTAATACAAATTGACTTCATTCAATTACCCCCATGTCGAAATTTGAAATATGTACTTGTTTGTATAGATGTTTTCTCGAATTGGGTCGAAGCTTTTCCAGCAGCTACAAATACCGCTATGTTTACAGCTAAGAAAATTGTGCAGGAATTTGTATGTAGATATGGTATCCCTAGAATCATTGAAAGTGATAGGGGTACCCATTTTACAGGTGATGTCTTTCAAGGAATGTGTAAGTTGATGGGAATTGATAGTAAGCTGCACACTCCGTACCGTCCACAGGCGAGTGCGAAGGTCGAAAGAGTGAACAGCACTATTAAAAATAAATTGAGTAAAGTAATGACAGAGACAGGATTGACGTGGCCAGAAGCTTTACCCATTGTTTTGTATAGCATCAGAACCACTCCCAGGTCCCCCCTTAATCTGTCTCCTTTTGAAATCTTGTTTGGTCGACAACCGCATGTCATGATTAACCCTCAGGATGATTTGAAATGTAACAATGAAGTAACTGTAAAGTACTTGATTAACATGAGTAAGCAGTTGAGGAGTCAAAATGATAATCTGAAGTTGGTGATTCCTGATTTACCAGGTAGTAATTGTCATGACATTGAACCTGGGGATTATGTAATGATACGAAATTTTCTACGCTCAGGTTGTCTTATTGATAGATGGGAAGGACCATACCAGGTCTTATTGACTAGCACCACAGCATTGAAGGTTGCTGAGAGAGAGACTTGGGTCCATTCATCCCACTGCAAAAAGGTTGCCGATCCAGAGAAGTCCCGTGATAAGGAACAGACGGTAGAGGTTGTATCACTGGAGTGTCTGTTCCAGGAGGACTGAGGCGGCACCTGAGCCTTGAAGACCGAAAGCAGTTGTCGACTCCCTTCTCCCTTTTATTGTTTTTCTCCACTTCCCAGCCCCTCTCCCTTAAAATTTCTTTTTCCCCCTTCTCATTCTTCTCTATTTCCTCCTCAAAGATGGACTTGCCCCAAGAGACTGTGATCCGGATTTTGATGTTAACCATGATGTTGACCAGAGCAGTCTGTTCCGGCGAGAGTACCATAGAGGTCGAAAGAGGTTCTGGAATGGGTTCCGATTATGATGATGGAGGCGTAGTTTTCCAAGATCAACCAAACCAACAAGCAAAGGCGAGTATCAGAAAACGATCCGATAGAAGAAATTGTGATGGATTGTTAGCTGAAGAAAATTGTATCTGTAGGCTCTGTGATAATCTGGTTGAAGATGGGTGCATAAAGAAATGCCAATCCAGTTTTAATATCCATATGGACCGGCATCCATTGAGTGACTATCACTCCTTAGTGGGTAACGTGTTAAACCAAACAGATTGTTGGGTATGCTCTCAAGTACCTCAGGGTCACAGCAAATCAGGGCTAGTACCATTTCCTTTAACGTTAGGGGAGGTACTTGAGCTAAGTGGTGGGAGACCGGTGGACCGGAGGTTTAACATCTCCAGCCCTCCTAGTTTGAAGCTCCACCAATACCATGTGGATAGGTCCCTCATATGTTTTAACATCTCCAATCCCAGAAAACCGGGAAATTGGGAAGTGTCATGGAGCAACCTTACCATGACCTTTTCACACAGAGCAGATAGAATGCCTACAGATACAGAGCTCGTACGCCATATAGCCAGTAGAGGAAAATCTTTTCGGTATCGATATACCTTAGGAAATAGGATTACTAGAGTTGGAGAGGTATCACCAGGATACTGTGCACATATCGTACAAACTGATACGTGCATTAAGCAGATGGAAGAATTAGGGTCAGGAGATTTCACCTGGAAGGTTTGTAACATGGTCATGTCCTTCTCCGTCCCTTATGTTCTCCCCGATGATGCATATTTCATATGCGGGAGAAAGGCGTACAAGTGGCTTGCCCCAAACTCTGAAGGATTGTGTTATATTGGAAAAGTATTGCCTGAAGTGATGACTGTTACACATGACAAAATGAAGGACATACACCGTGGTGCCCAAGCTCCTTATACTCACACTCATTACGAGCACCGAGTTAAACGACAACTGTCAGAAAGGTTAGAGCATCCGGCCTCTGATCTTATCCATGAATCCACCGGGATTCAGGTTCTGGTAGCGTTAGATTTCACTCGCACCGCTCGAGGTGTGATGAATTATAGATACATTTCCGCACTCGCCAATTTGTTAGATAATATCACTGAAATGTATGATGACACATTTAGATACACTGGAAGAGAACTTCAAGCTTACAAAACAGAACTAGTTCAGCATAGGATGGTTCTTAATTATCTTACAGCAGTAACAGGCGGATATTGTGTTACATTGGCAACACAGTACGGCATAAAGTGTTGCACGTATATCACAAATAGCACCGAGGATCCGGTAGAGGTCATAGACCAAAAGATGGACGATATTCTCCAATTGAAGTGGGAATTTCGTCGAAAACACAATCTCACCCTTGCTGCTGTAGGTAATGAGCTGACTGGTTGGGTGTCATGGTTGAACCCGCGAAATTGGTTCTCCGGTTTAGGAGACTGGGCTCAAGGAGTCATAATGGATGTTGGAAAGTTTCTACTATGTATCTTGGGTGTCGTTATATCGATTGGATTGATATTTAGATGCGGGCAGGCTTTAATGAGGTGCAAACAAAGTACAAAAGTGATGAGCTTGAGGAGCGAGGAAACCGTAATTAACCTGGATTTGATTTATGACCCAATGATAGAAACCAGAATGTGATGAAAATGCGATTATACGGTCCGTTTCTTTCACCTGTTTTTCTGCTTTTCTCCCAGATACAAAGACCCCCTTGGACGAGGAAGCTGACGAGACGAGATGTATACAGACAACGGATTGACCAAAGAAGAAGATTTGACAACTTTAAATATGGACACTTGATGAACTTTGCCATGGATCCCCAGTTTCCCTAGTACTTTTAAACTCACGCTAGCCCAACATTTTTTGTAAATCTGATGGCTCAGACAAAGCTATTTGCTCATGCCCAAGGAGCAATACAGCGCAAAGAAGACGACTCTCAACAGATACCGAACACAACTTCAACAACAGATGTACATTTCCCTGACATAGAATATCATTGCATTTTTTGTAAGTGTTCTTTATCTTCATCCCTACAACCCTCAGGTAACGACACACATAGACGATAGGGAATACAGGCACCGATATCAGCCACCACATACCTCCCCCATTCATGTATCATCAACTAAAATGTGCATCCCCATTTTGTTACAACCATAGCCGAAATGAGCTCGGTAGAGTTTGACAGCCCATCCACAGACCCTTAGTACGGGATAAGAAGGAATTCAAATGTATACTTCGCAATACCTCGAAGCTTGATTTACCACACGTACGGCACGATGATACATGACCCTCCAAACATGGACTCATACACACATGCTTCTACTTTCTCACTAGGTCATACCCTTTTCACACCTACTCCTCTCTTCTTCCTTACCCCACCATGGAAATCAATTAACCCCTGATTTACATTTTTCTCCTTAAATATTTTAGAAGGTGGCAGTTATTATTGACTGCCAAAGGGTGGACTGTCAAAGTCAGAAAAATGTCTCTATGCACGTTGCCATATTTGCACCGCACACTGGTCCGCGCTGCGCATGCGTACGCTCTCCCGTGAAGGCGCATACCCGCGATAGCGTGCACTCGCAGGCGCGGTATGCGTATTTACGGTAGAGTTTATGTAGTCGTAGCGTGCGACTCATTCGTTACAAATGTTCACAATTAATGTAGTTTGTAGATCATGGTCCCCTTGATAGATTCTGAAAGTTTGGTTAAAATAGAAGGTCCCTGGTTAAAGGAATCCCTCTTTGTATCGTACGAAGGGTCTGACAGGAATCATACAGCAGTGTTTGGTACCCATCGGAAGAGTATTTAATTAGTAATATTCCGGTGTTGGTTTGGAGCGTATTAATCGCTCGTGCGAATAGTTATGGACATAAGAAGTTTATGTCCATTTCTATTATTTACACATACTCAGGTATGCGGCGGGAAACCCAGTTTCCCACCCACCTGAGCTGTTGGAAATCGTCACAGCCCACCTGTATGAATCACCCTATGACCTTTTGTTATGATGCAGGGCCGAATTCCTTCGGCCAATGGACAATGGGATTGTAGGACCATGAGATTGCATTGTGTGTGGGGCATAAATAGGCAGGCCGACCATCTCCAACTCTCACTCTCTCTCATCAACGGTTATCTGCTGATAGCCGGGAGCTGGATATCGAGGCGCATGCGATCATACCCTTTGTGCGTAAGTTTTCTCTCCGTAATCATTGTCTTACTGTGAGCCAATTTCTCTCATCTCTCCCCGTCTCTCTCTCTCTCCTCTTTTCTCTTATATCTCTCATAGTATTATAGTATTGTATTGTATTGCATTTAGGTCAGTGTAGTATTGTCTTTTTGTATTTATTGTTTAGTTCTGTGGTTAGGAAGTCTTTGTTATATTGGAGTGTATCATTTGTACTGTTATCCCCTTTTTACAAGTATATTAGATATAATACAGTTAATAGGCTTCGGACCCTAAACCAGTATCTGTGTATTTTCTATAGTATTAAGTGTTCACTTGAGCGTCGGTGACGCTCAAGCAGCCTTGTAGTTAGTCAGGTTACACAAGGTTGCACTTACACCCTGTATTCACATTAAGGTATTCTGTGTATTTCATTGGTATAAGGTTTATACATAAAGGTATAGCATTGTGAGCGTCTGCGCCGCTGGTGACCTCGTGGTCTTGAGCGTAAGCCACGCCATAGCGAATCATTACTCTAGTCATAACCAATAACGTGTCCTGTGATCACTGGGCCGTGAGCGAACGTGATGCTTGAGCGTCTCGCTTACTGCTGAGCGATCGTTACGCAAATAGCGTACCATTACGGTACTTCTTAAGTAAACAGCGTACAGTGTTCTTAGACTTCATAAAGGGTTATAATTACGACAAAAGGAATTTAGCATTGTCAGTTATTATAAAAAAGAGGGGTTAATCGGAACGGCAGTCAGCTACTTCAGTCAAAATTGTATACAAAATAATCGTGCATAGGAGACCACAAATAGGTTGAACCCGATGGACAATTGTCTTTTTTTAACCTTAGATACTATGTTACTATGTTACTATGTTACTATGAGGGTACTACTTGTGTTATATTGGATGACCCACGGAAACCTACCTTTCATTTGTTTCCGGGTACTCTGTTTCAATACCTGTTTTCTAGTCAACCCCAATGCTTTATTGTTAGCTTTCAAAAGAACCTCTATGGGATAGCCCCTCTGCAAAAATTTTTGCACCATATCCTCAAACTGTTTGTCTCTGTCTGCCTCAGTATTTTTAATCCGGCAAACGCACAGAGTATGGCAGACCCAAAATGGTGGACTTTGGGTGGAAGCTGTCATATTTAAGTAAATTATTCCTGTCTGTAGGCTTGGCTTAAAGACTGGTACTAATTACACCATCCTGCACCATGATACAAACATCCAGAAAATGTATTTGGTTATCATTAACCTCCATACAAAATTTGATAGGGGCTATCTGTGACATTATGCTGTTCAATGATGGAACTTAATTCTACCTTATCACCCCCCCAAAAAAATCAACACATCATCTATATAGCGCTGATATAATATTAATCTAGATGATACTGCTACTGTATGTCTTGTAGAAAGATTTCCCTTTCTACTTCTCACATAAAGGCATTGGCGAACGCCGGCACTATTGCAGATCCCATAGCGCATCCAGTGCGCTGGATGTAAAAATTCTTGTCATAAAGAAAATAATTATGGGAGAGGGTAAACTCCAGTAATGACAAAAAAAAAACGATGTCCGGGCCTGTATACAAGGGGTTATTTGTAATAAGATGTTTGACTGCTGCTAACCCTGCCCCATGGATACAGGTATACAGGCTCGTCACATCAATGGATGCCAAAACCACTTTTTGTGATATGGTCCCCATACTATCAAAATTAACGTAACAATGTTGAGGTATCTTTCAAATGTGTAGGAGTATTTTGAATACAGGGTTGTAGAAAATGGTCACAATATACTGAAATAGCTTCACACAAAGATCCCCTGGCAGAGATGATAGGTTTGCCAGGGGGTTAACTGCATCTTTATGCAATTTAGGTATAACATAAAATACAGGTACCACAGAATATTCAACAGAAAGAGCTTTACTTGTTGCTGTTGTTATAATGTTTGCTGAAACAGCATGTGTCAGTAAACCCTCTAGTTCTTTTTTAAATCTGCTGGTGGGGTCAGCTGTAATGGGCCCTACACACTGGGCGATAATACTCAAAGATATGAACGATCTCGTTCATTAATGAACGAGATACCGTTCATATCTTTCAGTGTGGAGGCACCAGCGATGAACGATGCGCAGCCCCACGCTCGTTCATCGCTGGTGCCCCGTCGCTTGTGCATGCAGGCCAATATGGATGATCTCGTCCATAATTGCCTGCACTGCTATGGAGCCAGGTGATGGGGGGAGTGAAGAAACTTCACACACACCCGCCGCCGCCGGGTCGCCCGTCGGCCGTATCCGCTGTCGGGCAGCTCGGCGGCGCATCGCACAATGTGTAGGGTCCATAACATGGACGGATTAACAATGGGGCGGATGGAGCTGCAGCTCCAGGCCCCCATTGTAAATAGGCCCACAGCCACAGTTAAGGGATCCATAGCTGCCAGCATTACAATGAGTCACACTGACTCATTGTATGCCACCGCCAGTGCTGCACCCACCGCCACTGCCAGACAGTACCCTAGTCACTTGAAGTCCTGGCCAGAGCGGGAAGAGGAGCCGATCGCGTCTCTCCTCCGTCCTACACGCCTCCACCCCCCCAGCCTTTTATTCATGCTGCTGTGCTGAATGACGCGAGGGAGGGGGGAGGAGCAGCTCTCTCATCTACTTCCAGCTCTTCCCTCCAGGCAGCGCTGCTAAGTGATAAAGGAGGGCCAGCCGAATGGGGAGAAGGGGCCAGTCTCTGAGCTCCTCCCCTTTCCTGCTGTGGCTCAAGTTGCAGCACCTCATGGGCAACCACAATAGATGCACATTCTAGCCCCGAAACTCGGCAGCAGCTATTCTTGGCTGCATGAACAGTGAAGTGTGCACCTCAGTACTCATTTATCCAACACTCCTGGATGCCAGAGGGTGAGACCAGAGGAAAAGCTGAGCTGCCGTGAGGAAAGTAGGTTAACAACACCAAGGGCAGGGATGCAGACTACAAATTATAGGGAAGGAGGAGTCAGGGCACAATATGTACATAAAGACTTGGAGGAGGGCGAGGGTGTACAATAATGCACATACAGTACAGACTAGGAGGGGAGCAGAGGTGGCCATAACCAATATGATGCCCTAGGCAAGATTTTGGCTGGTGCCCCCTAGCACCACTGCTGGTTCCACCTATGACCTTGTACCCCCTATATTTTAATTAGGAACAGTTCGCACATTTGGTGTACAGCCCAAAAAGGGGTGTGTTTTTGTTGGCAAGGGGCATGGCCACACAATAACCCCAATTCCAATTACGCCACACAGTACTGCAACTTTATTCACATATGATCATGCGATAGTGTCCATAATTCATATTGCATCCCACAGTAGTATCACTTTACTTTATAAACGTTACTCCTCACAGTAGAGCCCCTTATTCACATTACATCACACTGAATTGCTCCTTATTCATATTACACCCCACCCTATTGCTCTTTATTCACATTAGACGACATAGTAGTGCCCTTTCTATACGCAACGCCACATGGTAGAGCACCTTATACACATAATGCCACACATTAGTAATGCATTTACACACATTCCACGCAGTAATGCCCCTTACACATATGAGACACCTTATTAATGTCCTTTTAAACACAATGCGCCTTACACATTATGACAACCTTTATTAATGCCCTTTTACACATAATGTCCATTACACATATGCCGCACATTATTAATGCCCTTATACACATAATGACACACATAGTGCCCTTTACACATATGTTGCACATTATTAATGCATTTTTGCATGACACACATAATGCTCCTTACACATATTCCGAACACTACTGCACAACCAACCCACTCAAATGCATACAGCACTCACACTGCCACTAACACTGTGACCTCTGCCTCTGCATGGATACAGATGTGTCCTCATAAATATTATCTTTTTTGCATTGCTATGTGGCTAGGATGTACAAGCAGCTTCTGCTGATTAAAATGATATGCAGTATGCCTATATACTGTGTGAGACTGTGGCTGTATCTGCATATAAAATGTTACACACAGAATATAGGAATGCTGCATATAATTTCTCATACGTCCTAGAGGATGCTGGAGACTCCAAACGGACCATGGGGTATAGACGGATCCGCAGGAGCTTGGGCACACTATAAAGACTTAAACTGGGTGTGAACTGTCTCCTCCCTCTATGCCCCTCCTCCAGACCTCAGTTAGACTTTGTGCCCAGGAGTGATGGGACACACACTAGGGGAGCTCTCCTGAGTTTCTCTGAAAGACTTTATGTTAGGTTTTTTATTTTCAGGCAGACCTGCTGGCTCCAGGCTCCCTGCATCGTGGGAGTGAGGGGAGAGAAGCAGGACCTACTTCTTCTTAGTTTAAAGGCTCTGCTTCTCGGCTACTGGACACCATTAGCTCCAGAGGGTTCAATCACTTGGTGCGCCTAGCTGCTCGTTCCCGGAGCCACGCCGTCAATCCCCTCACAAAAGCCGGAAGAAAGAAGCCGGGTGAGTATTGGAAGAAAAAGAAGACTTCAGTGGCGGCAGTAGACTTCAGTAACGGAGGTAACAGCACCGGTAGGGCTGCGCTCCAGGCTCCCACACACCAACGTCTCTGGCAGGGTGCAGGGCGCTGGGGGGGAGCGCCCTGAGGGCATGTTGCTGATGGTCTACATTGCTGGCGGGGGACATATTACGGTGCCTGGGCACAGCGTATGTTCACCCCGTCAGGGTGCTGCAGGGGGGAGAGAAAGCGGTAGCGCTGACTCCCTGCTCCCGCGCTTACCATCACCTGCAGGGTGCAGGGCGCTGGGGGGTGGAGCACCCTGGGCAGCATATCACATAAATTCTGTACTTCACTGGCGGGGGGACATACCTTGGTGCCCGCCCCGCCAGTGCGCCGTGAACGGGAGGGAGCAGCAGCGGTAGCGCTGCGCTCCCGGCTCCCGCACTCCACCAGGCCTGCAGGGTGCAGGGCGCTGGGGGGGAGCGCCCTGGGCAGCATTTAGCAGAGGTAATCACTGGCGGGGGGGACTTGCTTCGGCGCCCGCCCCACCAGTGCGCCACGAATGGGAGGGAGCGGCAGCGGTAGCGCTGCGCTCTCTGCTCCCGCTCCCCGTCGGCCTGCAGGGTGCAGGGCGCTGGGGGGGAGCGCCCTGGGCGGCATTTCTAAAAACGATCCCAGGCGGGGGAGCATACCCGGACACCAGGTGTCTTCGCCCGCCGGGAGAACCGCAGCGTGCATGCTGCGGTCCATAGCTCCCACACACCAACGGCTTCCGTGGGTGCAGGGCGCAGGGGGCGCGCCCTGGGCTGCGTTGGGGCAAAAAGTAAGGTATACAGGGGGTTACCCCAGGTATATAGGGTCCCCAGCTAGTTTTTAGGATATTATATATTTATATAATGGAGCGGGCTTAAGCGCGCCGGGAGGGGGCGGAGCTTAGCCCTCACAGAGGAGTCAGCGCCATTTTCCTCAGGTCCCCACCAGGATTTACTGTATAGTAAGAAGGAGGGGGGGGCACAGTGTTTTTAATGCTATATGGGTGTCATATAGCATTATGTTTAATAATGGACGCATAATCCTTGTTGTGATACATACATTCACTGTTTCCCTGTTTTTTACCCACTATCGGTTAGTCGACATATGTCGACAGGTGTGAGGGTTTTGTCACAAGCTGAGGTGGGGATAACTGTCGGCTTCGCCGACGCTTGGCGGTACTTGGTTCGAAAAATTAAGTATTAGCAGGTTGATTTGGTGTGCTTGAAAACAATTAAACACGCTAGGGGAGACCAAGTTGTTGGTGGATGCCCTGTCGGCATCAACGGTATTTCCGGGGTAAAAAAATTAACAGGCTGTTATTGCCTTGTACCTGTATTTGTAGATATATATATATATATATATATATATATATATTTATAGGTATATGTGGGGGGAGTGTTATTGAAATTGTATATGTATGCTTCCCTCAGACCCCTCGGGGTTCCAAGATTATTATTATTTTTTGCCCGCTTACTATTCCTTGCTGTCGACATTTACTCAGTTTCTGTCGACCATAACGTTCCTGGTAGATCCACATCAGGGGCATGTCAGTACATGGTCATACACATTCACAACACATTACTGGGACCTGACGGGTCTGGACAATCCACTTGCGTATAGGTGTTATCTATATGTATATATATGTAGATATATGTTTATATATGCATGGTTACAATATGTTTGTTTTATTGTGTATTACATTATGTATATCCATGAATGCTAAGATAATGGTATTCTTCTCATGTGCTGATCGCTCTGTTGATTAAGCTCTAGATTGGCCGTGACGAGTTGGTTTTCGATCCTCTCAAGGAGTCCGAATATTATTCTCTTCCCGACGCGGAGAGAACATTACGGCAGTCAACTCCTGGTCGACGCAGAGCCCGGTCACAAAGGATCATACACAGGAAGCTAAGTGATATTTTATTTCTATATTTTGGCCTTATTTGCATTGCATGCACATGAGGGAGTGTTGTATTCGGGTAGACATCCGATAGAATTACCCTACCCAGAGTGGGTAAGCTTGCTTATGTTGATTCTACTTTATAACATTGCAGCAGGCTGCCGCGTGACAGCAGGAGGTGTAGCCTGGAAAATGCTGAGGTTGTCTCCGAGAGATACTCGGGGGAGGTATACAGCTGTTTGGTGAGCCCTCTGTTCAGTCACTCTCGGCGGATACAACTGGTAAGTCTAACTTCGTGAGTTAGCCTCCTTCACAACGGTTGGTGACGCATTTTTTTGTAGGATGCAGTCGTTTTAACCGGTTCGATACCGTTCTTTTTTTCCTTTTCTGTACAGACAGTGGAAGGTTGAAAGGTAAGAGTTCTGCAGCCTTGGTAGGTTCGCAGAAGTGGATGTCGTTTTCTGTTTCCAACACATCCACCACTTGTCGCTGAGTCTATCTGGCTAGTTCAGACTCCGGTGAGCGCTCGTCTAATAATTTCAGTTAGTACAGGAATAGACTAAGACTTGTGAGTTATTTATAGAATCCAAAGGGGGAGCATTCTGAGTTACGGTTGTTCCCCTTACTGTTTTTCTAATAGATCTTGACGTTCCCCTCTGGATGGGGAGGTAGTACGTTACGTCATACAGAGGTGCGTCAGGTTCAGAACATTGTCCGGTTGTCCCTGTATAAAGGTGCAAATCGTTGTTTCTCTCTATTCTTTGACACAGGGATTGGCTGTTGTTCCCACCGACACAGTTGTCGGAGGTGGGTTTCAGAGTAGATACTGACCGGTTAATGTTCTGTCTTTTTTCCTGTGGAAAGAGGTCTGAGGATCCATAGTTGGATCAGCTTTGCTGGGACGCTTCATCAATATGTTCTGTTACTAAAACAGATGGGTGCGGCCTACGAGGCCTGTTTTGGTGAGCAGGTCTACTGCCAGTGTGGTTTTCAAGGGGCCAGTTGGAATTGTGGTCCGGGTTTCACCTGCACATGCACCGGAATATAATCCTAAAGGCCAGGACATCACTCCTGTGGTGTCTGCTCGGTTCTCTCCTTCTAGAGGAATGAAGGTTCGGGATCCAGGTTTAGATCCTGGTATCCGTGCATACAGATCTCCGAGGCTGGGGAGCAGGCCTTGCAAGGGACGTATTTCCAGAGGTTAAGGTTAAGTTGGAAAGCTTGTCTGCAATAAGCTTTCTTGATTTAAGAGATATTTTCGACGAACGTATTCTTCGTGTTCGGCCCATGTTAGTTCTGCCAGACCACTTGTCAGCAGTGGCGTAAGTAAGCCGCTATGATGGAACAAGGAGCAAGACGGCAATGGCAGAAGATGCACAGTTTTGCCGTGGGGCGAAAAGTCTGGTAGTATTCGTTCAGGTGGTAAGCAAAGGAGAAATAGATTTCCTCTGCTGACGCAGTCATCGTCGAGAAGTTTTCACAGACGTGACGACTTTTTGTGGAGGGTCGCAATTGGTCATGTTGACGTCTCGCTTCAACGAGAGGCCTCAGGGATATTGTTTCAGGTCAAGGGACACCCTCGTGACACCGTGGGTGTTTTTAGGCGGTCTATGTGGCCTCTCCTTTTTCGTTTTTTCTGAAGGTGATAGACGTAAGAAGAACAAAGCTTCAGGCGATCCTCTCGGATCTGATCTAGCCAAGGGGGTTTTGCTATCCAGTTTTTCATGATTTGATCATGGGAGATTCCTGCCCTCTTCCTTTACGTGAGGAACTGTTACAACTAGATCAGGGCGTGTATCAAGACTTACCATGACTGCGTCTGACGGCGTGGCGGTTGAATGCCATATCCTAAGCCGGAAGGATGTTCTCAGTGAAGCCATTTCCTCAATGTTTCAGGCTAGGACAGAAGTAACGGCAAAGCCTTACCACCGTGGTTGGCGTAATTCTGTGTCTTGGTGTGAACCCAGGATGGTTCCTGCGGAAGACTTTCAGCTAGGTCGTTCTTATCCATACTTGCAAGCCGGTGTGGATGCAGGCCTACAGTTAGGCTCCATTTCGGTGCAGTATGGCCTTATTATTTTCTCTCTTGGAAAGTTGTCATGCTATTGGCTTTGCATCCGCAAGGCGGGTGTCGGAAGTGGTGGTTTTGTCTCACAAGAGCCTTGTTTGATCTTCCAGGTGGATAGAGAGGAATTGTGAACTCGGATTGTAGTTCTGCCAAAGAGTGGTTTCTGGGTTTCGCAGAAAACAGTCTATTTTTGATGCCGGTGGTTACTTAGGCATTAGCTGATTCAAAGTCTTTCGGTGTTACCGGGGATTTGAATATTTAGGTCGCCAATTTGGCTCAGTTTGGAGAAACAGAGGCTCTGTTTGTCCGGTATGCTCCCAACATGCTTGGGGCAACTGCAGTATGCAGTCTGTTACACGCTGACTCTGTGATACGATTTGGCATGTTGTTTCTACGGTTGGATTCCCGTGACCGAAGTCGGTGGAAGCCCATTCTAATGGAAAGATGGGCTCTTCTTGGGCGGTTGCCCGGGGAGTCTAGGCGGTTCAACTTTGCTGAGTGGATTATTGGTCGGGATCAAACGCTTTTGCTATGCTCTACGAGTTTGATACCATGATTGTTGGGGACCTTTTGTTTGCTCATTTGGTGCTGCAGAGTCGTCCGCACTCTCCCGCCCGTTTTGGAGCTTTGGTATAAACCCCACGGTCCTTTTGGAGTCCCCAGCATCCTCTAGGACGTATGAGAAAATAGGATTTTAGTACCTACCGCTAAATCCTTTTCTCTTAGTCCGTAGAGGATGCTGGGCGCCCGTCCCAGTGCGTACTGTGTCTGCAGTTATTGATTTTGGTTACACCCTGGTGGTGTGTCTTTTCTGTCAGGCGGTTGCTACCGTTGTTCATGCCAACCGTTGTTCATGCCATGGCATGCGGGGTCTTAATTTTGCTTATGTGGACACACGGTTTGTTACATATTCTCTCAGCATGTGGCTGTATTTTGTTCATGCCGTGGGCTGGTATTCTACTGAATGCCACGTTCTACGGTGTGTTTGAGGTGTGAGCTGGTAGGACACTCACCGTGTTTATAACAATACATTCTTTCCTCGAAATGTCCATCTCTCCTGGGCACAGTTTTCTAACTGAGGTCTGGAGGAGGGGCATAGAGGGAGGAGCCAGTTCACACCCAGTTTAAGTCTTTATAGTGTGCTCAAGCTCCTGTGGATCCGTCTATACCCCATGGTTCTTTTGGAGTCCCCAGCATCCTCTACGGACTAAGAGAAAAGGATTTACCGGTAGGCACTAAAATCCTATTTTTAATCAGCAGAAACTGCTGATGCCCCTAGGCATATCAAATGCCCTAGGCAATTACCTAGTTTGCCTATGCCTATGGCCGGCTCTGGAGGGAGGGGGGCACACTAATACATAGACTAGGAGGGAGGGAGGGACGGGCTGCTTTTCGGCTCTGGCATTTCTGTGCATGTGTGCACGTCACAGGAGGGGGAGGGGGGTGGGGGGCGGGACAGGGTCTCCTTGTCCCATGTGAATGGTGCCTATGTGTTGTGTGTATTTGTGAGTCAGTAAGTGGTTTCTGAAAGTTAGTGGTGTCTGTGTCAGTAAATTTGTATGTGTTTGTTTGTGTGTGTGTGTCAGTAATGGGTGTGTGTCTGTCAGTAAGTATGTATGTGCTTATAAATTGTGTGTGTGTGTGTGTGTGTGTGTGTGTGTGTGTGTGTGTGTGTGTGTGTGTGTGTGTGTGTGTGTGTGTGTGTGTCAGTAAGAGTAATCTATGTCCGTAAGGGGTGTCTGTGTTATTAAGTGGTATCTGTCACTAATGGGTATCCATCAGCAAATGTGTTTGTAAGGGGTGTCTGTGTCAGTAAGCTGTGTCTATAAGTGTGTTTGTATCAGTAAGTGGAATCTTTGTCAGTAAGGGTTGTCTGTCAGTAAGATGTTTCTGTGTCAGTAAGTGGTATCTGTCATTAGGTATGTATGTGTCAATAAGTGTTATCTGTGTCAGTAAGAGGTATCTGTATCTGTCAGTAAGTGGTGTATGTATCAAATGTTTGTGTCAGTAAAGGGCAGTACTCACGGCTCGATTTGGGAGAGATGTGTGCTGCGCGGACCGCTCAGCACACATCTCTCCCACAGCTCAGCACAGCGCGACGTGTGCTGAGCATACGGGGGGGGGGGGGGGGCGCTCATTTCACCCAGCGGGGCTGCGCATCGCTATCGCTGTGGGGGGTACACACGGAGCGATCATGCTTAAAATCTAAGCAATCTAGTCAGATTGCTTAGATTTTAAGCAGTGATTGCTCCGTGAGTACCCCCCTTTAGTGTGTGTATTCGTAACAAAGTCTGTGTCAGTGTGTTTGTGTCGTTGAGAGGTGTCTGTCAGTAAGTGGTGTCTACGTCAGTATCTGTGTCAGTAAGTGTGTCCCAGGAGCCCTCAGTTCCCTGTCTGCTCTGTTTTGCCCCATCTCTGCTCCTCTTTCCCCATTTTCTCTGTATTGTCCCCATCTTTTCTAATCTGTTTTTTTCCATCATTGCTCCCCTTTCCACCTTCTTTGCATGTTGAGCAGAGGCGTATCTAGGGTAGGGCGAGTGGGGCATGTACGCTGGGCGCCTTGGCAGGCCCAGGAGAGGGGGGCGCCGCCGGCGACAAGGGCATCATGCCCCACTCGCCCCCGTCAACCCTAAATGTGAGGGGAGGAGAGCGCAGCGTCTCTCCCTCCCCTCACCGCCGCTGCCAGCACTAGCAGCGCTGCTGTGTCCGGTCTCCGGCACTAGCCAATCAGAGCTTGCGGACCGGCTCCTGATTGGCTGCCGGTCCGCGAGCTCTGATTGGCTAGCGAACCGGCGCCAGACAGCCGCCGGAGACCTGGAGCGGTGAGGGGAAGGAGAGGCGCTGCGGTCTCCTCCCCTCACATAGAGCAAGCGGTAAGTGACGGGGGGGGGGGGGGGGGGCGGCGGGCTTGGCGGCACAGTGGGGCATGTATCTGGCACCAAATGGGGCATATGTAACTGGCACTGAGTGGGGCCTGGCACTGTGGGGCATGTAACTGGCACTGTGGGGCATGTAACTGGCACTGTGGGGCAATGTAACTGGCATTGTGGGGCATGTAACTGGCACTGTGGGGCATGTAACTGGCACTGTGGGGCAATGTAACTGGCATTGTGGGGCAATGTAACTGGCACTGTGGAGCATGTATCTGGCACTGTGGGGCATTGTATCTGGCACTGTGGGGCAATGTAACTGGCACTGTGGGGCATGTATCCGGCACTGTGGGGCATTGTATCTGGCACTGTGGGGCAATGTAACTGGCACTGTGGGGCATGTATCCGGCACTGTGGGGCATGTATCCGGCACTGTGGGGCATTGTATCTGGCACTGTGGGCAATGTAACTGGCACTGTGGGGCATGTATCCGGCACTGTGGGGCATTGTATCTGGCACTGTGGGGCAATGTAACTGGCACTGTGGGGCATGTATCCGGCACTGTGGGGCATTGTATCTGGCACTGGGGGGCAATGTAACTGGCACTGTGGGGCATTGTATCTGGCACTGTGGGGCAATGTAACTGGCACTGTGGGGCATTGTATCTGGCACTGTGGGGCAATGTAACTGGCACTGTGGGGCATTGTATCTGGCACTGTGGGGCAATGTAACTGGCACTGTGGGGCATTGTATCTGGCACTGTGGGGCAATGTAACTGGCACTGTGGGCCATTTTCAGTGGCCACACCCCTTCTGAAGCGTGGCCACACCCCTTCTGGTGTGTGGCCACGCCCGTGTTTTCACCGCGCTCGCCTTTGGCGCGTGCACATACTTATTTTGCTATATATTTTTTATTTATTTATTTTTTGGGGGGGCGCCATTTTACATCTTGCCCTGGGCTCCAAAAACCCTAGTTACGCCTCTGATGTTGAGACAGCTCTTTGTGTCCTATGGCGGACACTGCAGTGCTCTCTGCATTATACGGTGGGCACTGTTGCTCTGCTCCACTATTAAGTGGTTGAAGGTACGCACTACCTATGACCTCCATGGAGATAGCCACACCCATGGCTCAGACCACACGCCCTACTTAGACCACCCCCACTGCAGCGCTTGTCACACCTCCTGCCGAGGCACACAATAGGCCCTTCATAAATCTCAGCTCCAGGCCCCTGTGGACCTTAATCTGGCACTGGTCCATAAGTCTGCCATAGGTATTGATATTAGAGATGAGCGGGTTCGGTTCCTCGGGATCCGAACCCCCCCGAACTTCACCCATTTTACACGGTTCTGAGACAGACTCGAATCTTCCCGCCTTGCTCGGTTAACCCGAGCGCGCCCGAACGTCATCATCCCGCTGTCGTATTCTCGTGAGATTCGTATTGTATATAAGGAGCCGTGCGTCGCCGCCATTTTCACTCGTGCATTGGAGATGATAGGGAGAGGACGTGCAGCGTTCTCTCAGTTGTGTTCAGTGTGCTGCAAATATCTGTGCTCAGTGTGCTGCAAATATCTGTGCTTAGTGTACTTGCAAATATCTGTGCTCAGTGTGCTTGCAAATATCTGTGCTCAGTGTGCTGCAAATATCTGTGCTCAGTGTGCTGCAAATATCTGTGCTCAGTGTGCTTGCAAATATCTGTGCTCAGTGTGCTGAAAATATCTGTGCTCAGTGTGCTTTATTGTGGGGACTGGGGACCACCAGTATTATATAGTAGGAGGACAGTGCAGAGTTTTGCTGACCAGTGACCACCAGTATTATACGTTCTCTGCCTGAAAAACGCTCCATATCTGTGCTGCATTGTAGTATATAGTAGGAGGACAGTGCAGAATTTTGCTGACCAGTGA
This sequence comes from Pseudophryne corroboree, assembly GCF_028390025.1. Classification (NCBI taxonomy): domain Eukaryota; kingdom Metazoa; phylum Chordata; class Amphibia; order Anura; family Myobatrachidae; genus Pseudophryne; species Pseudophryne corroboree. Next base: position 114,545,226 of record NC_086449.1, on the reverse strand, counting down.
CCACCAGTATTATATCAGTACGGTACAGTAGTCCACTGCTCTACCTACCTCTGTGTCGTCAAGTATACTATCCATCCATACCTGTGGTGCATTTTAGTTGTTGTGCGCAGTATATATAGTAGGAGGACAGTGCATAATTTTGCTGACCACCAGTATATAATATATAGCAGTCCGGTACAGTAGGCCACTGCTCTAACTACCTCTGTGTCGTCAAGTATACTATCCATCCATACCTGTGGTGCATTTTAGTTGTGCGCAGTATATATAGTAGGAGGACAGTGCATAATTTTGCTGATCACCAGTATATAATATATAGCATTACGGTACAGTAGGCCACTGCTCTACCTACCTCTGTGTTGTCAAGTATACTATCCATCCATACCTGTGGTGCATTTTAGTTGTTGTGCGCAGTATATATAGTAGGAGGACAGTGCATAATTTTGCTGACCACCAGTATATAATATATAGCAGTACGGTACAGTAGGCCACTGCTCTACCTACCTCTGTGTTGTCAAGTATACTATCCATCCATACCTGTGGTGCATTTTAGTTGTTGTGCGCAGTATATTTAGTAGGAGGACAGTGCATAATTTTGCTGACCACCAGTATATAATATATAGCAGTACGGTACAGTAGGGCACTGCTCTACCTACCTCTGTGTTGTCAAGTATACTATCCATCCATACCTGTGGTGCATTTTAGTTGTTGTGCGCAGTATATATAGTAGGAGGACAGTGCATAATTTTGCTGACCACCAGTATATAATATATAGCAGTACGGTACAGTAGGCCACTGCTCTACCTACCTCTGTGTCGTCAAGTATACTATCCATCCATACCTGTGGTGCATTTTAGTTGTTGTGCGCAGTATATATAGTAGGAGGACAGTGCATAATTTTGCTGACCACCAGTATATAATATACTAGGTGCTTCATCGCGCCCTACGGGCGCTCTTCACACCGTCGCAAGGGGCTACGCCCCCTTAACCCTTGCATGCCTTTCTGGGGTTTAATATTTGTATTATATGGAGTATTACCTGCATTCCTTTGTTAGTGGTTAAATATTGCACAATGAAAGGGCGTGCGATGGTGAAGGAGGCGCAGCCCCTTGCGACGGCGTGAACAGCACCTGCAGGGCACGATGTACAGAATGTAGCGGGTGCGGGGGGGACTGCGGATGGTGTCTGTTGATGCTGCGGGTGGAGGGGAGGCAGAAGTGGGGGTGGGGCCCGGATGGGGAAGGTTCGGGAGGTGCTGCGCGTGGGGGAGGGGCAGAGGAGTGGGGGATGCAGATGGGGGAGGGGTCCGGAGGCACCGCAGGTGGGGGAGGGGCAGGGGTGCCACGGGTGGGAGAGGGGCAGGTGTGGGGATGTTGTGGATGGGTGAAGGGTTCCGGAGGTGCTGTGGGATGGGAAGGGACAGGTGTGCCGGGGGTTGGGTAAGGGACCGCAGGTACCATGGGTAGGGTAGGGGCAGGTACGGGTGTTGCGGCGGATGGGAAAGGAGGTCCGGAGGTGCTGCAGGTGGTGGAGGGGCAGGTGCAGGGGTGCCATTGGTGGGGGAGGGGTGGGTGAGGGGGGGACCGCTGATGGAGGAGGGTGTCTGCAGATGCTGCGGGTGGAGGGGGGCAGGTGTGGGGGGAGACGTATAAGGGGGGTGAATGGTGGAAGGGGCCTGGAGGTGCTGTGGGTGGTGAAGGGGTGGAGGAGTGGGAGCCACGGGTGGTGTAGGGGGTCTGGAGGCACAGCATGTGGGGGAGGGGTGGAGTGCCGCATGTGGTGGAGGGGAAGGTGCGGAGGTGTGGTGCATTGGGGAGAGGTCTGGAGGCGCTGCGGGTACTGTACATGCCATAAAAGGTAGTTGGAGGGTATGCAGTAACAGGGCCAGGACAGGGGTGACAGGGTCAGTACAGGGTTGACGGGGCCAGGACAGGGGTGACGGTGCCAGGATAGGGGTGACGGGGCCAGGACAGGGGTGACGGGGCCAGGACAGAAATGATAGGGACAGGATAGGGGTGACAGGGCCAGGGTAGGGGCGGCAGGACCAGGACAGGGGTGACGGGGCCAGTATAGGGTTCACAGGGCAAGCACAGGGGTGACAGGGCCAGGATAGGGGTAACAGGGCCAGCATAAGGGTGACAGGGCCAGGATAAGGGTGAAAGGGCCAGAATAAGGGTGGCAGGGCAAGGCCAGGGACATGACAGAACACAGGGCACGGGAGAGATTGGTATTAGGGACAAAACAGTGGTGACAGACAGATGTGTCTTACCGGAGTCACTGCTGCTGGCTGCTGCTGTTCCATTCCAACCTGTTGGGATCTGCTGCTGCTGGAGACTTGGCATGGCTGACTCTCTCAGGCTGGAGTCCTGCTTTCTCTGCCAGTCCGCATCCCTCCCCCCCCTCCTCAGTCACACACCGCAGACCTCGCGCAGCTGCCGGGCACTGTGGTAAGGTGAGACTGGAAATGACTGGTTAGCCCCCAGGAGATGCTGCGGCTGGAGGGAGGAGGGGGTCATAGCATGCACGTGGCGCGGACCTCACGGCTTCCGGGCACTGTGGTAAGGGGAGACTGGGAGTGACTGGTTAGCTCCCAGGAGACGCTGCGGCTGGAGGGAGGAGTGGGTCAGAGCCTGCAAGCAGCTCGGATTTCTGCAGCGCTACCCGCCAGCTAAAGTGTGTGAATGAGCTGGGCGCACTCCACTGCGGGTGGCAGCGCTGCAGCTAGCGGTGGGGTTGCCGGGGCTGGAGATAACAGAGGCAGTATGGAACCTGCACAGCGGCAGGTGCCTCACTAAACTGCAGCTAAGAAGCGTGGAGTGTGTCAGAAAGTGACGCTCCTCCGCACCAGAGAGACCCTGCTGAGTATGCCGATGTGGGGGGTCAAGCACACAGTGAGCCGGTGCCCGTCTGTCTGTATGACATACCCCTCACACACCCCCATACCTCCCAAATGTCCCGATTTTCGCGGGACAGTCCCATTTTTTGGGGTCTGTCCCGCTGTCCCACCCGCGCGTCGCAGTGTCCTGCGGTGGGGGGGGGGGCAGTTGGAAAGCTCCTGTACTCGCTGTTCTGCTTAGCAGAGCAGCGGTGAATAGTGGAGACAGAGGGAGAGGGGGCATCAGGGGGTACGGATTAATGGGGGGGTTCCAGCAGCAGAGCCGGATTAAGGGGGGGGGGGGGGGCGGGGGATACGTACCGTTGGCCCCACAGTTTTAGAGGCCCCCCCGGCTGGAGTAGCTCTGTCCCAGCTCAGAAGCTCCCCCCCCCCGTCCTGCCAGCAACAGTGGCAGCATTGTGCTACAGTCAGCACACGCTGCTGCATATTGGCAGGTCTGTGGTGTTGCAGGGAGGCAGCAGTCTCCCTGCTTTCTTCTCCCTGTGCGGGTGTGTAGGGGGGAGCGACCACCTCCTCTGGATTTAGCCCTAGCTGAGGGGCCAAAATCCCATAAAAAAAATAAAAACAAAAATCGGAATTTGCATAAGGGGGCGTGACCGCGCGGTCCGCGATTAGGCCACGCCCCCAACCCCCAGCAGGCACAGCAATGAGATAGGGCTCCCCTGTCTCAAGTGCCCTGGGCCCCCCGGACTCATAATCAGCCCCTGGGGGCATGCCAGCAGCTCACAGAGCGCTGGGAATGCCCCCTCACTGACGAAAACGGGGACCCTCCCGTGAAGCCACGCCCCCTTTTTGCCGAGTTTTTCCCTCCTTCTGCCTGGAGAAAGCTCCTGCAGAAAGCTGGGAGGTATGCAGCCCTGTCTGTGACATGCCCAATGTCCATGCTATCTGCTTCTGCTCCTAGTCTCCTGTAGATTTGGCCAGCTCTCTGTGACTCATTTGAATAACTCCGCCCACTGTTGTGACTCCGCCCAGCGTTAGCAAATGAATCACAAGGTCACAGAATAGGGCTATTATATAGGAGATAGCAGTACGGTACAGTAGGCCACTGCTCTACCTACCTCTGTGTCGTCAAGTATACTATCCATCCATACCTGTGGTGCATTTTAGTTGTGCGCAGTATATATAGTAGGAGTACAGTGCATAATTTTGCTGACCACCAGTATATAATATATAGCAGTACGGTACAGTAGGCCATTGCTATTGATATATTACTGGCATATAATTCCACACATTAAAAAATGGAGAACAAAAATGTGGAGGGTAAAATAGGGAAAGATCAAGATCCACTTCCACCTCGTGCTGAAGCTGCTGCCACTAGTCATGGCCGAGACGATGAAATGCCATCAACGTCGTCTGCCAAGGCCGATGCTCAATGTCATAGTAGAGAGCATGTAAAATCCAAAAAGCAAAAGTTCAGTAAAATGACCCAAAAATCTAAATTAAAAGCGTCTGATGAGAAGCGTAAACTTGCCAATATGCCATTTACAACACGGAGTGGCAAGGAACGGCTGAGGCCCTGGCCTATGTTCATGGCTAGTGGTTCAGATTCACATGAGGATGGAAGCACTCATCCTCTCGCTAGAAAACTGCAGTGCCACTCCTAGATGGGCCATGTGTTTGTGTCGGCCACTTGGGTCGCTTAGCTTAGTCACACAGCTACCTCACTGCACCTCTTTTTTTCTTTGCATCATGTGCTGTTTGGGGACTATTTTTTTAATCTGCCATCCTATCTGACACTGCAGTGCCACTCCTAGATGGGCCAGGTGTTTATGTCGGCCACTTGGGTCGCTTAGCTTAGTCACACAGCTACCTCATTGCACCTCTTTTTTTCTTTGCATCATGTGCTGTTTGGGGACTATTTTTTAAATCTGCCATCCTGTCTGACACTGCAGTGCCACTCCTAGATGGGCCAGGTGTTTGTGTCGGCCACTTGGGTCACTTAGCTTAGCCATCCAACGACCTCGGTGCAAATTTTAGGACTAAAAATAATGTTGTGAGGTGTGAGGTGTTCAGAATAGACTGGAAATGAGTGGAAATTATGGTTATTGAGGTTAATAATACTATGGGATCAAAATGACCCCTAAATTCTATGATTTAAGCTGTTTTTGAGGGTTTTTTGTAAAAAACCACCCGAATCCAAAACACACCCGAATCCGACAAAAAATTTTCAGGGAGGTTTTGCCAAAACGCGTCCGAATCCAAAACACGGCCGCGGAACCGAATCCAAAACCAAAACACAAAACCCGAAAAATTTCCGGTGCACATCTCTATGATATCAGATAAATACAGAACTGAATGTGTTCGGTTATTGTCAATGTCCAACACGACAAACCCCCCACCCTTGTCAGCATTTCTGATAACAATGTCTTCCCTTTTACTTAGACTCTTAAGTGTCTCAAATTCTTCCTTAGATAAATTAGGTCGCTTTATGCCACCAGCCTCGTTATGAGCTGTTTCCAGCATCTGGCTGAATGTCCTAATAGATGGATTTAGTGTATTGGGTCCGAATGAAGATCTAGACATTTTTCTCACCTGTGGTGGAAGAGATAAATTCCCTGGCTTTGCAACAAGTGGCCTTTGCTTAGTGAAATATTCCTTTAACCACTTCACTGACGATTTTTTCCCCAAACACTGCTCCGAAATTCTCAGTGGTGGTGGTGGGGTGGGGGGTGTTATGAGTGAATTAGGTGAAGAACATGAATTTAACCTTTTCCAAAATGATTTTAGTAAAATAAAATAAAAAATTTCCCCAAACATCGAAACATTGATTGTGAACATCATGACCATCGGAGCATCGGAAACATCACGACCATCGTGACTTTCATTTTGAAAGCCGGGATAGCTTCCAGGTACACAGGGTGGGCTTGAGGGGGGGGGGGGGGGGGGGGGGTAATTTACACTCCCCAGTGGCTGCTATTGTCTGCAGCCGCTGGAGGGTGGGTCCTGCCGTTCTGACCGATCAGCAGTGATCGGCAGCACGGTAATCAGTAGGGGAGAGTGCAGGGAGGCACAGGGACCTTCCGCTCCCTCTGACAGCAGCAGCAGAGGGAAGTTTCCCTTCCCTGCAGCTGCTAACACTGTTTATCTGACTGGTCGCATCCTTTGCGACCAGGTCAGATAAAGCACTTGCAGGCATAGACATATGTGATGCGACCATGCCAGGCAAGTGGTTAATTTAAGTGATCTTGTAAGCTTGTAATTCTCAATTTTCCATTGTAGTGGATTTAATGGACAGGTCGGTATGAACAAAAGTCTTCTACTCAGCACTTGTTTTTCCAGAGTAGAAATTGGTTTGGAGGAAAGATTGAAAATTAGTTCTCGCCCGTGGCGGCTTGGACCCTGTACCTGGTTCTTGCCTGCTGCCTCGTTTGACCCCCTCTCCTCATTGGGGTATTTGTCTTCCTGCCGTTATAGCTCTGGTACGTACCTTTTAAAGGGACTTCTCTGACTTGTCGATGATTACCAGTGGTGATTTCCTCTGATTCACTCACTGAAGTGCTTGAATAATAGGGGCGTTGAGAACGTCTTCTGTTTTGTATTGTACGACCTGTCTGAGGTCTTATTGAATTATTTCCCAGCCAGGCATAAACTTTATGTTGATCATAATATCTGTTGGACCCGTTGACGTTTCTGTTTTTTGAATTTCATTAGATTGGATTTTTTTGTTACAACTCAGCAGATCCTCCTCCAGCTGAAGCCTGCAAAATAGCTCAGAGCTTGGTTTGGTTTTCACTAATGTAAGGTTAAGCAGTGTTGTGTCCTGCTGTAAAAAGTGCCACAACCTGTCACAATATGAAACCAGCCACAGCCATACTTGCCTATATTTAAAAAAGCATTTCAGGGAGACTGTGAAAGTAACACCTATCAGCGCTGACATGTACTGCTACATCTAAGAGGTATGACTTCCATCCAAATGTAAATGAGCCCCAAAGTTAGTAAGAGCTACTTGTTAAAGAAAAGACACTGAGGTTTTTCAGGATTTGTTTGTGTATCGTGCTTTACAATAGGTCACATATACTGTAAGCGACCACGAGAAACCTTGTGTAGCCAGAGAGATCAAATTGTTCCTTATAAATAATACAGGGCTATGGCAGTGATCCCATTTGAATGTATGCATCTGATTTATACACAAGCATGATGTTATTCTGTGCTCTAATATATTACTGTCATCCTACAGATGGAATACTGTGTCCTGGTAATGTGCTATGCCCGTCGCGTGTAGACTGTTCCAATATATTAAACTGTTACTGTATGGATGGATTCAGCCAAATTACTCATGGACACAAATTCTCCTGTTATGGTGAGTAATGTGTATAGTAACATGCACAATGGTTATAGTTATAGCCAATCACACTGAAGAAATAGCAATTAGTTGGAAAACTAGAAGGGAATGAAAATTACGGAAATATAGGTATGTAGTAAAACATGTAAACATCATATTAGCAAAGACTGAAGATGAAAAATAGTTTGCAAAATATAGCAAATCTAATAGAAACATAGAAACATAGAATTTGACGGCAGATAAGAACCACTTGACTAATCTAGTCTGCCCCTTATTTTACCATATTTTAACTCAAACATTATTTGATCCTTCTTTCTTTGTAAGGAGATCCTTATGTCTATACCATGCATGTTTAAATTGCTCTACTGTCTTAGGGGTAAATTCAATTAGGGTCGGATCCATTCCGACATGCATTTGTCGGAATGTATCCGGTAACCCCTATTCAATCTCATCTCAATTCGACTTTTAAAAAGTCGAATTGAGATGAGGGACCCAGAGGAGGAGAGGGGGGGAGACCAGCGGGGACAGCCGCGGGCAGACGGAGGAGAGCAGCGCTACAGTAGTACACAGCCACCAGACCTCACGGCAGTGTCCACCCGGCTCCAGCAAGCGTGACCTCACTTGCTGGAGCCGCGTGGACGCTGCCGTGAGCGGTGCGGCTGTGAGATATCCTGCTGCAGCGCTGTGCTGTAGCGCTTCTCTCCCCTGTATTCCCGCGGCTGTCCCCCGTCTCCCTGCGGCTCCCCCCCCTCCCTCTCCTCCTCTGGGTCCCACATCTGAGTCCGACATTTTTTTATATCGGACTGAGATGGTCGGAAACGGGGCCAAACCCTGTCGAATTTGGCCCTGTTTCACTCAAAAGTACGTGAATCGGCAGCTATACTGCCAATTCACGTACTATTCGACAAGTCGAATTCCACAACTTGTCGAATAAAAACTGCTGGGACTGAATAGGTCGAATCACGATTCGACCTTAAAAGTCTAAAACTGCAGTCTTTTCGACAGACGGCAGTTTTCGACACCAATTGAATATACCCCTTAGCCTCTACCACCTCTGATGGGAGGCTTTTATTATTATTATTATTATTATTATTATCCTTTATTTATATGGCGCCACAAAGGATCCGCAGCGCCCATTACACTGTACATAATCAAATGAGCAAACAAGAAAACAGCACTTACAGTTCAAGACAATATAGGACAGGTATAGAGAACCTGGGGTTAGGTTGCCATCAAAGGGAGTATGGAGTATAAGCTAGTGTAAGAAAAGGAAAGGCACATGAGGAGAGAAGTCCCTGCTCTTGCGAGCTTACGATCTAAAAGGTGAGGGGCTAACAGATGCTGGTTACACAGAAGGGGTAGACAGTGAGCATAGACAAGAGGGTTGGGAGGAGAGTTGGCTGGGTTTGGTGAAGAAGTGGGTCTTGAGAGCCCATTTGAAGTTTTGTAGAGAGGTGAAGAGTCGGATAGGGAGAGGTAGAGGATTCCAAAGATAGGGAGCAGCACGGGCAAAATCTTGTAGATAGGAGTGGGAGGAGGTAATCAGTTGGCAGGAGAGATGGCGTGCATTAGCAGAGCGAAGAGGACGGGTGGGAATGTAAAGAGAGATAAGGTCAGAGATGTAAGAGGGAGAAGAGTGGGTGAGGGCTTTGTAGGTGAGTGTGAGAAGCTTGAAGTGGATTCTGAATGTGAAGGGTAGCCAGTGAAGGTCTTCCAAGAGAGGGGATGTGGATGTAGTACGTTTGGTAAGGAAGATGAGCCGGGCAGCAGCATTGAGGATAGATTGGGGTGGAAAGAGGCATTTTTGTGGGTGGCTAGAAAAGAGGAGATTGCAGTAGTCCAATCTGGAGATGACCAGTGAGTGGATAAGAGTCTAAGTAGCATCCTGGGTGAGCAAGGGTCTAATCATGGAGATGTTTTTGAGATGGAAATGGCAGGTTTGTGAGAGGTACTGAATGTGTGGTTTGAAGGAGAGGGAGGAGTCAAGGATTACTCCAAGACATAGCACTTGGGGGTTAGAGGAGATAGTTGTGCCATCAATGGATAATGAAATTGTGAGAGGTGAGGTTATGCGGGAGGGAGTTAAGATGATCAGCTCAGTCTTAGACATGTTAAGTTTAAGAAAATGCTGGGACATCCAGGAGGAGATAGCAGAGAGACAGATGGAGATACGAGTGAGTAGAGCAGGTTAGAGGTCAGGGGAGGAATGGTAGATTAGCGTCAGCGTAAAGATATTTTAAGTCAAAAGAGCTAATGAGCTCACCTAAAGAGGATGTGTAGAGAAAGAAAAGGAGAGGCCCACTACCCTTTCTGTGAAGTCATTTTTCCTCCCTCCAGTTTCAGTGCATGTCCTCGTGTTCTAGTACTTCTCTTCATTTGAAGAATGTTTTCCCTCCTGGACTCTGTTAAATCCCTTGATATATTTGAAAGTTTCTATCATGTCCCCCCTTTCCCTTCTCTGCTTCAAACTATACGTATTGAGATTTTTGTAGTCTTTCTGGGTATGCACCATTTTAGTTGTCCTTTTTAGTACTGTCTCTAATGTATTAATATCCTTCTGAAGATATGGCCTCCAGAATTGAACACAGTATTCTAGATGAGTCCGTACCAATGGTCAATAAAGTGGCATTATTACTTCTTTCTTTCTGCTGCTGATTCCGCTCCCTGTGCAATCAAGCATCTGACCTTTCCTCCTTAGTAGTTTCCAGTATAGTGCCATTAATAATATATTTAGCCTTTGGATTTTTGAGACCCGCTTGCAAAGCGAAAATACACTCCCCTATAGGCAGCGACTATCTGATCGCAGCGCTGCAAAAAATAGCTAGCGGGCAATCAGGTCTGAATTAGGCCCTTAGTCCACAACCAGTTTTTGTAACAATGCCACAACGCTTAACATATTTCGAATCGCTCATGATTCTTCTTCAGAAGCGTATTGTGGCAAACAACAAAGCCCAAATATTTATACCCCCTCCTATAATCCCTAATCAGAAGCAGCTGGAAAATGGTTATCATCGTTTAGAAGTTGCGGGTGGAACGCACAGTGGAGCGCAAATTACAGAAGCATCCCCGGAGGTGTATAATGACGCGGTCTGAAGGAAAAAACAAGAAGTTCCAGTCACATGCGGGTGGAACGCACCTTCTAAACAATGATAATATTTTCCAGCTGCTTCTGATTAGTGAATATTGGGGGTGATTCTGAGTTGTTCGCTCCTTAGATTTTTTCGCAACGAGCGATTAGTCGCAAACTGCGCATGCGCAATGTTCGCAGTGCGCCTGCGCCAAGTAAATTTGCACAAAAGCTTGGTATTTTACTCACGGCCTAACGAAGATTTTTTATCGTTCTGGTGATCGTAGTGTGATTGACAGGAAGTGGGTGTTTCTGGGCGGAAACTGGCCGTTTTCTGGGAGTGTGCGGAAAAACGCTGGCGTTTCTGGGAAAAACGCGGGAGTGTCTGAAGAAACGGGGGAGTGTCTGGGCGAACGCTGGGTGTGTTTGTGACGTCAAACCAGGAACGAAACTGACTGAACTGATCACAGTATAGGAGTAAGTCTTGAGCTACTCAGAAACTGCTAAGAAATTTCTATTTGCAATTCTGCTAATCTTTCGTTCGCAATTCTGCTATGCTAAGATACACTCCCAGTAGGCGGCGGCTTAGCGTGTGCAATGCTGCTAAAAGCAGCTAGCCAGCGAACAACTCGGAATGAGGCCCATTGTGTAACAATTATTTGACCTACCTGTAAAGGTACATTACCTTGGGACTCTAACACAAAGGGTGATTATTATATTATTTGACTTTTCTACTGGTATTGCGCATGTATACATTCATCTATTTGTGTTTATATTGTATACAGAGAGTTTTGTGAACCTCTCAATTAATGTATTGTGCTGCATAAAGAAACCAGTTGATAGCGCAAAAGTACTGAATATTTTTACATAATTGTCCTTTAATGCCATTTGCAATTTCACCAATAAAGATATTAAAAAGCACTGGTCCACAGTACCGCTCACTGGAGTACTCCACTGGTAACCTTTCCCTCCTATGAATGCACTCCATTTACTACAGCTCTCTGTTTTCTATCCTGCAACCAAGATCTTATCCATTCAACCATCTTAGTAGCCAATCCCATGCTTTTGAGTTTATTTAGCAGTCTGCAATGTGGGACAGTGTAAAAAGCCTTACTAAAGTCTAGATACAAAAAAGTCAATAAGGTTTGTTTAACATGATCTCCCCCAAGTGAATTCATGCTTTTTGGGATCCTGTAAATTGCTGAATTTGAGATAATCTGCAACTCTTTCTTTTAATCATGTTTCCATCAATTTCCCTACTGCTGATGTAAGGCTCACTGGTCAGTAGTTGCCTGCCTCTTCTTTGCTTCCACTTTTCTGCAGTGGGACTACATTGACTCTTTTCCAGTCCTCTGGAATTACTCCTGTAGCTAGAGACTGGCTGAATAATTCTGTTAATGGTGCTACCAGCACCCCTTTAAGCTCTTTTTTCGTATCCTTGGATGTATCCCATCTGGCCCCATTGATTTATCCACTTTCAGCTTTGAGAGTTCTGTTAGGACCTACTGCTCGGTAAATGTACTTGTTTAATTTTTCTGAATATCCCTGCAACTTAAATGTGGCTCCTTCCCCTCTCTTTCAGTAGTGAGTCCTGAGCAAAAATAATTATTAAGATGATCTGCTATTAAGTTGTCTCCTTCAACAAGACTCCCAGTCTCTGGGGGATATCCTATTACATCCGGTAAAACATCGGGTGTGAAAAATGTATGTTTTTCGCGATTTTTCCCAATGTTTCACCGATTTATTTTTTATTACAGGCTATCCAGATTGATCGCCTGTAAAATAAAAATGCTCTTTCTCCCGAAAACACACAGGTTCAGTGAAACCTGTGTGTTTTCGATAGGAACAACCCTGTTTTTGCACGGAAATGGTGCTGTTTCTGGGGATTTGGTTTCTCCTGACTGAGGCAGGCAAAACAAAATCCCAGATGAGCGGGACAACCTGCAGCATCCCATGCCCGCTGCAGCAACAGCAGGCTGGGACTGCAGACATCTGGAAGCTACCCTCGGCGCTGTGACCCCTGGCGAAGAAGCCGGGACAGCGTTATGACCGCATCCCCCACGCCTCCGCCCCGGCAGTGGTCACATGATGGGGGAGCGGCTATGTGACCGGGGGAGCCAAAGGAGCAGCGCTGCACCGGGCGCTGTCAGGAGCCGGCACCCGGTGCAACTTCAGGTAACCCTCGATAAGCCACCACTCGTGCTGGCTTATCAGGGGTAATAGGATAGCCCCCGGTGGGCCAATTAGCCCTGTTAAATTTCCAGGGCTTATTGGATATCCCCCTCTGTCATTGGTCTTATTATTCCAGCTTTTGTTTTCTCCTTTCTTTTATATACATAAAAAAGTTTTGCCTTTGCTTTACCCACTGATTGGGGCATATTTTGCCTCAGCTTGGGCCTTTGAACACCTGATTAACTTCTTAATGAGGAATTAAATAGGGTGTGAGAATCAAGAAGTGAGGGATTTTGTGAGAGTTTTCTTTTTTTAAAGTGGCAATCATTTACATTGCAAAACCAGGTTGATATTTGATAATGCCACGTAAATGATTGTAACTTTAAAAAAAAACAGGAGAAATCTCACAAAATGCCTCACTTTTTGATTCTCACACCCTATTACATTCCACCCTTAGTTTTCTTCTGTATAACAAGCAAAGGCGTAACTTTGGGAGGCAACGGAGTCATCTGCCGCTGGGCTCCTGCTTTGAAGCGGGGCACCTCACCTCCCATTCTGTGACACCATTGAATTAAGTTAATTGATAGCTGCCGCTATCTCTTCAGTGGCCAACTTCCTCACTGATCTGTGCACCTTACAAATAGGGATGAGCGGGTTCGGTTCCTCTGAATCCGAACCCGCCCGAACTTCAGTTTTTTCTTCACGGGTCCGAGCGACTCGGATCTTCCCGCCTTGCTCGGTTAACCCGAGCGCGCCCGAACGTCATCATCCCGCTGTCGGATTCTCGCGAGGCTCGGATTCTATCGCGAGACTCGGATTCTATATAAGGAGCCGCGCGTCGCCGCCATTTTCACACGTGCATTGAGATTCATAGGGAGAGGACGTGGCTGGCGTCCTCTCCGTTTAGATAAGAGAGTGAGACAGTAGAGAGAGACACAGTAGTAGTAATTTTGGGGAGCATTATTAGGAGGAGTACTACTATACTACTACTACTTGCTGAAGTGATATAGATTAGATAGTGTGACTGTATTAATTATCTGACTTGTGGGGGAGACACTGACAGTGGGGAGCAGTTAGAGTCTGAGAGCAGGACTCAGGAGTACATATAACGTACAGTGCACACTTTTGCTGCCAGAGTCAGTGCCACACTGCCTTTGTGACCACACTGACCACCAGACCAGTATAATATATTTTGTTATTGTCTGCTTAGGAGTACTACTTGCAAGTTGCTGATAGTGTGACCAGTGACCTGACCACCAGTTTAATAATCAATCACCACCAGTTTAATATATATATATATATATATAATTGTATATAATATATATATATATATAATATTGTATACCACCTACCCGTGGTTTTTTTTTTTTTCATTCTTCTTTATACATACTACTATAGTAGCTTACTGTAGCAGTCTGCGGTGCTGCTGAGCTGACAGTGTCCAGCAGGTCCGTCATCAGTCATTACATAATAAATATATATACCTGTCCGGCTGCAGTACTAGTGATATTATATATACATATATATTGATTTCATCTCATTATCATCCAGTCTATATTAGCAGCAGACACAGTACGTTAGTCCACTGCTGTAGATACCTCTGTGTCGGCACTCGGCAGTCCATCCATAATTGTATACCACCTCCCCGTGGTTTTTTTTTTTCTTTCTTCTTTGTACATACTACTATAGTATAGTAGCTTACTGTAGCAGTCTGCGGTGCTGCTGAGCTGACAGTGTCCAGCAGGTCCGTCATCAGTCATTACATAATAAATATACATACCTGTCCGGCTGCAGTACTAGTGATATTATATTGATTTCATCTCATTATCATCCAGTCTATATTAGCAGCAGACACAGTACGTTAGTCCACGGCTGTAGCTACCTCTGTGTCGGCACTCGGCAGTCCATCCATAATTGTATACCACCTCCCCGTGGTATTTTTTTTTCTTTCTTCTTTGTACATACTACTATAGTATAGTAGCTTACTGTAGCAGTCTGCTGTGCTGCTGAGCTGACAGTGTCCAGCAGGTCAGTCATCAGTCATTACATAATAAATATACATACCTGTCCGGCTGCAGTACTAGTGATATTATATTGATTTCATCTCATTATCATCCAGTCTATATTAGCAGCAGACACAGTACGGTAGTCCACGGCTGTAGCTACCTCTGTGTCGGCACTCGGCAGTCCATCCATAATTGTATACCACCTCCCCGTGGTTTTTTTTTTTCTTTCTTCTTTGTACATACTACTATAGTATAGTAGCTTACTGTAGCAGTCTGCGGTGCTGCTGAGCTGACAGTGTCCAGCAAGTCCGTCATCAGTCATTACATAATAAATATACATACCTGTCCGGCTGCAGTACTAGTGATATTATATTGATTTCATCTCATTATCATCCAGTCTATATTAGCAGCAGACACAGTACGTTAGTCCACGGCTGTAGCTACCTCTGTGTCGGCACTCGGCAGTCCATCCATAATTGTATACCACCTCCCCGTGGTTTTTTTTTTTCTTTCTTCTTTGTACATACTACTATAGTATAGTAGCTTACTGTAGCAGTCTGCGGTGCTGCTGAGCTGACAGTGTCCAGCAGGTCCGTCATCAGTCATTACATAATAAATATACATACCTGTCCGGCTGCAGTACTAGTGATATTATATTGATTTCATCTCATTATCATCCAGTCTATATTAGCAGCAGACACAGTACGGTAGTCCACGGCTGTAGCTACCTCTGTGTCGGCACTCGGCAGTCCATCCATAATTGTATACCACCTCCCCATGGTTTTTTTCTTTTCTTTCTTCTTTGTACATACTATTATAGTATAGTAGCTTACTGTAGCAGTCTGCGGTGCTGCTGAGCTGACAGTGTCCAGCAGGTCCGTCATCAGTCATTACATAATAAATATATATACCTGTCCGGCTGCAGTACTAGTGATATTATATATATATATTGATTTCATCTCATTATCATCCAGTCTATATTAGCAGCAGACACAGTACGGTAGTCCACGGCTGTAGCTACCTCTGTGTCGGCAGTCGCTGGTCCATCCATAAGTATACTAGTATCCATCCATCTCCATTGTTTACCTGAGGTGCCTTTTAGTTGTGCCTATTAAAATATGGAGAACAAAAATGTTGAGGTTCCAAAATTAGGGAAAGATCAAGATCCACTTCCACCTCGTGCTGAAGCTGCTGCCACTAGTCATGGCCGAGACGATGAAATGCCAGCAACGTCGTCTGCCAAGGCCGATGCCCAATGTCATAGTACAGAGCATGTAAAATCCAAAACACCAAATATCAGTAAAAAAAGGACTCCAAAATCTAAAATAAAATTGTCGGAGGAGAAGCGTAAACTTGCCAATATGCCATTTACCACACGGAGTGGCAAGGAACGGCTGAGGCCCTGGCCTATGTTCATGGCTAGTGGTTCAGCTTCACATGAGGATGGAAGCACTCAGCCTCTCGCTAGAAAACTGAAAAGACTCAAGCTGGCAAAAGCACCGCAAAGAACTGTGCGTTCTTCGAAATCCCAAATCCACAAGGAGAGTCTAATTGTGTCGGTTGCGATGCCTGACCTTCCCAACACTGGACGTGAAGAGCATGCGCCTTCCACCATTTGCACGCCCCCTGCAAGTGCTGGAAGGAGCACCCGCAGTCCAGTTCCTGATAGTCAGATTGAAGATGTCAGTGTTGAAGTACACCAGGATGAGGAGGATATGGGTGTTGCTGGCGCTGGGGAGGAAATTGACAAGGAGGATTCTGATGGTGAGGTGGTTTGTTTAAGTCAGGCACCCGGGGAGACACCTGTTGTCCGTGGGAGGAATAGGGCCGTTGACATGCCTGGTAAAAATACCAAAAAAATCAGCTCTTCGGTGTGGAAGTATTTCACCAGAAATGCGGACAACATTTGTCAAGCCGTGTGTTGCCTTTGTCAAGCTGTAATAAGTAGGGGTAAGGACGTTAACCATCTCGGAACATCCTCCCTTATACGTCACCTGCAGCGCATTCATAATAAGTCAGTGACAAGTTCAAAAACTTTGGGCGACAGCGGAAGCAGTCCACTGACCAGTAAATCCCTTCCTCTTGTAACCAAGCTCACGCAAACCACCCCACCAACTCCCTCAGTGTCAATTTCCTCCTTCCCCAGGAATGCCAATAGTCCTGCATGCCATGTCACTGGCAATTCTGACGAGTCCTCTCCTGCCTGGGATTCCTCCGATGCATCCTTGCGTGTAACGCCTACTGCTGCTGGCGCTGCTGTTGTTGCTGCTGGGAGTCGATGGTCATCCCAGAGGGGAAGTCGTAAGCCCACTTTTACTACTTCCACCAAGCAATTGACTGTCCAACAGTCCTTTGCGAGGAAGATGAAATATCACAGCAGTCATCCTGCTGCAAAGCGGATAACTGAGGCCTTGACAACTATGTTGGTGTTAGACGTGCGTCCGGTATCCGCCGTTAGTTCACAGGGAACTAGACAATTTATTGAGGCAGTGTGCCCCCGTTACCAGATACCATCTAGGTTCCACTTCTCTAGGCAGGCGATACCGAGAATGTACACGGACGTCAGAAAAAGACTCACCAGTGTCCTAAAAAATGCAGTTGTACCCAATGTCCACTTAACCACGGACATGTGGACAAGTGGAGCAGGGCAGGGTCAGGACTATATGACTGTGACAGCCCACTGGGTAGATGTATGGACTCCCGCCGCAAGAACAGCAGCGGCGGCACCAGTAGCAGCCATCTCGCAAACGCCAACTCTTTCCTAGGCAGGCTACGCTTTGTATCACCGGTTTCCAGAATACGCACACAGCTGAAAACCTCTTACGGCAACTGAGGAAGATCATCGCGGAATGGCTTACCCCAATTGGACTCTCCTGTGGATTTGTGGCATCGGACAACGCCAGCAATATTGTGTGTGCATTAAATATGGGCAAATTCCAGCACGTCCCATGTTTTGCACATACCTTGAATTTGGTGGTGCAGAATTTTTTAAAAAACGACAGGGGCGTGCAAGAGATGCTGTCGGTGGCCAGAAGAATTGCGGGACACTTTCGGCGTACAGGCACCACGTACAGAAGACTGGAGCACCACCAAAAACAACTGAACCTGCCCTGCCATCATCTGAAGCAAGAAGTGGTAACGAGGTGGAATTCAACCCTCTATATGCTTCAGAGGTTGGAGGAGCAGCAAAAGGCCATTCAAGCCTATACAATTGAGCACGATATAGGAGGTGGAATGCACCTGTCTCAAGCGCAGTGGAGAATGATTTCAACGTTGTGCAAGGTTCTGCTGCCCTTTGAACTTGCCACACGTGAAGTCAGTTCAGACACTGCCAGCCTGAGTCAGGTCATTCCCCTCATCAGGCTTTTGCAGAAGAAGCTGGAGACATTGAAGGAGGAGCTAACACGGAGCGATTCCGCTAGGCATGTGGGACTTGTGGATGGAGCCCTTAATTCGCTTAACAAGGATTCACGGGTGGTCAATCTGTTGAAATCAGAGCACTACATTTTGGCCACCGTGCTCGATCCTAGATTTAAAGCCTACCTTGGATCTCTCTTTCCGGCAGACACAAGTCTGCTGGGGTTGAAAGACCTGCTGGTGAGAAAATTGTCAAGTCAAGCGGAACGCGACCTGTCAACATCTCCTCCTTCACATTCTCCCGCAACTGGGGGTGCGAGGAAAAGGCTCAGAATTCCGAGCCCACCCGCTGGCGGTGATGCAGGGCAGTCTGGAGCGACTGCTGATGCTGACATCTGGTCCGGACTGAAGGACCTGACAACGATTACGGACATGTCGTCTACTGTCACTGCATATGATTCTCTCCCCATTGAAAGAATGGTGGAGGATTATATGAGTGACCGCTTCCAAGTAGGCACGTCACACAGTCCGTACTTATACTGGCAGGAAAAAGAGGCAATTTGGAGGCCCTTGCACAAACTGGCTTTATTCTACCTAAGTTGCCCTCCCACAAGTGTGTACTCCGAAAGAGTGTTTAGTGCCGCCGCTCACCTTGTCAGCAATCGGCGTACGAGGTTACATCTAGAAAATGTGGAGAAGATGATGTTCATTAAAATGAATTATAATCAATTCCTCCGTGGAGACATTGACCAGCAGCAATTGCCTCCACAAAGTACACAGGGAGCTGAGATGGTGGATTCCAGTGGGGACGAATTGATAATCTGTGAGGAGGGGGATGTACACGGTGATATATCGGAGGATGATGATGAGGTGGACATCTTGCCTCTGTAGAGCCAGTTTGTGCAAGGAGAGATTAATTGCTTCTTTTTTGGTGGGGGTCCAAACCATCCCGTCATTTCAGTCACAGTCGTGTGGCAGACCCTGTCACTGAAATGATGGGTTGGTTAAAGTGTGCATGTCCTGTTTATACAACATAAGGGTGGGTGGGGGGGCCCAAGGACAATTCCATCTTGCACCTCTTTTTTCTTTAATTTTTCTTTGCGTCATGTGCTGTTTGGGGAGTGTTTTTTGGAAGGGCCATCCTGCGTGACACTGCAGTGCCACTCCTAGATGGGCCCGGTGTTTGTGTCGGCCACTAGGGTCGCTTATCTTACTCACACAGCTACCTCATTGCGCCTCTTTTTTTCTTTGCGTCATGTGCTGTTTGGGGAGTGTTTTTTGGAAGGGCCATCCTGCGTGACACTGCAGTGACACTCCTAGATGGGCCCGGTGTTTGCGTCGGCCACTAGGGTCGCTTATCTTACTCACACAGCTACCTCATTGCGCCTCTTTTTTTCTTTGCGTCATGTGCTGTTTGGGGAGTGTTTTTTGGAAGGGCCATCCTGCGTGACACTGCAGTGCCACTCCTAGATGGGCCCGGTGTTTGTGTCGGCCACTAGGGTCGCTTATCTTACTCACACAGCTACCTCATTGCGCCTCTTTTTTTCTTTGGGTCATGTGCTGTTTGGGGAGTGTTTTTTGGAAGGGCCATCCTGCGTGACACTGCAGTGCCACTCCTAGATGGGCCCGGTGTTTGTGTCGGCCACTAGGGTCGCTTATCTTACTCACACAGCTACCTCATTGCGCCTCTTTTTTTCTTTGCGTCATGTGCTGTTTGGGGAGTGTTTTTTGGAAGGGCCATCCTGCGTGACACTGCAGTGCCACTCCTAGATGGGCCCGGTGTTTGTGTCGGCCACTAGGGTCGCTTATCTTACTCACACAGCTACCTCATTGCGCCTCTTTTTTTCTTTGCGTCATGTGCTGTTTGGGGAGTGTTTTTTGGAAGGGCCATCCTGCGTGACAATGCAGTGCCACTCCTAGATGGGCCCGGTGTTTGTGTCGGCCACTAGGGTCGCTTATCTTACTCACACAGCTACCTCATTGCGCCTCTTTTTTTCTTTGCGTCATGTGCTGTTTGGGGAGTGTTTTTTGGAAGGGCCATCCTGCGTGACACTGCAGTGCCACTCCTAGATGGGCCAGGTGTTTGTTTCGGCCACTAGGGTCACTTAGCTTAGTCATCCAGCGACCTCGGTGCAAATTTTAGGACTAAAAATAATATTGTGAGGTGTGAGGTATTCAGAATAGACTGAAAATGAGTGGAAATTATGGTTTTTGAGGTTAATAATACTTTGGGATCAAAATGACCCCCAAATTCTATGATTTAAGCTGTTTTTTAGGTTTTTTTGAAAAAAACACCCGTTTCCAAAACACACCCGAATCCGACAAAAATAATTCGGTGAGGTTTTGCCAAAACGCGGTCGAACCCAAAACACGGCAGCGGAACCGAACCCAAAACCAAAACACAAAACCCGAAAAATTTCCGGCGCTCATCTCTAATGTAAACATCATATTAGCAAAGACTGAAGATGAAAAATAGTTTGCAAAATATAGCAAATCTAATAGAAACATAGAAACATAGAATTTGACGGCAGATAAGAACCACTTGACTAATCTAGTCTGCCGCTTTTTTTACCATATTTTAACTCAAACATTATTTGATCCTTCTTTCTTTGTAAGGAGATCCTTATGTCTATACCATGCATGTTTAAATTGCTCTACTGTCTTAGGGGTAAATTCAATTAGGGTCGGATCCATTCCGACATGCATTTGTCGGAATGTATCCGACAACCCCTATTCAATCTCATCTCAATTCGACTTTTAAAAAGTCGAATTGAGATGAGGGACCCAGAGGAGGAGGGGGGGGGAGACCAGCGGGGACAGCCGCGGGCAGACGGAGGAGAGCAGCGCTACAGTAGCGCTGCAGGAGGATGTCACACAGCCACCAGACCTCACGGCAGTGTCCACTCGGCTCCAGCAAGCGTGACCTCACTTGCTGGAGCCGCGTGGACGCTGCCGTGAGCGGTGCGGCTGTGAGATATCCTGCTGCAGCGCTGTGCTGTAGCGCTTCTCTCCCCTGTATTCCCGCGGCTGTCCCCCGTCTCCCTGCGGCTCCCCCCCCCCTCTCCTCCTCTGGGTCCCACATCTGAGTCCGACATTTTTTTATATCGGACTGAGATGGTCGGAAACGGGGCCAAACCCTGTCGAATTTGGCCCAGTTTCACTCAAAAGTACGTGAATCGGCAGCTATACTGCCAATTCACGTACTATTCGACAAGTCGAATTCCACAACTTGTCGAATAAAAACTGCTGGGACTGAATAGGTCGAATCACGATTCGACCTTAAAAGTCTAAAACTGCCGTCTTTTCGACAGACGGCAGTTTTCGACACCAATTGAATATACCCCTTAGCCTCTACCACCTCTGATGGGAGGCTTTTATTATTATTATTATTATTATTATCATCCTTTATTTATATGGCGCCACAAGGGATCCGCAGCGCCCATTACACCGTACTAATCAAATGAGCAAACAAGAAAACAGCACTTACAGTTCAAGACAATATAGGACAGGTATAGAGAACCTGGGGTTAGGTTGCCATCAAAGGGAGTATGGAGTGTAAGATAGTGTATGTAAGAAAAGGAAAGGCACATGAGGAGAGAAGTCCCTGCTCTTGCGAGCTTACGATCTAAAAGGTGAGGGGCTAACAGACGCAGGTTACACAGAAGGGGTAGACAGTGAGCATAGACAAGAGGGTTGGGAGGAGAATTGGCTGGGTTTGGTGAAGAAGTGGGTCTTGGGAGCCCATTTGAAGTTTTGTAGAGAGGTGAAGAGTCGGATAGGGAGAGGTAGAGGATTCCAAAGATAGGGAGCAGCACGGGCAAAGTCTTGTAGGTAGGAGTGGGAGGAGGTAATCAGTTGGCAGGAGAGACGGCGTGCATTAGCAGAGCGAAGAGGACAGGTGGGAATGTAAAGAGAGATAAGGTCAGAGATGTAAGAGGGAGAAGAGTGGGTGAGGGCTTTGTAGGTGAGTGTGAGAAGCTTGAAGTGGATTCTGAATGTGAAGGGTAGCCAGTGAAGGTCTTGCAAGAGAGGGGATGTGGATGTAGTACGTTTAGTAAGGAAGATGAGCCGGGCAGCAGCATTGAGGATAAATTGGGGTGGAAAGAGGCATTTTTGTGGGTGGCCAGAAAAGAGGAGATTGCAGTAGTCCAATCTGGAGATGACCAGTGAGTGGATGAGAGTCTTAGTAGCATCCTGGGTGAGCAAGGGTCTGATCATGGAGATGTTTTTGAGATGGAAATGGCAGGTTTGTGAGAGGTACTGAATGTGTGGTTTGAAGGAGAGGGAGGAGTCAAGGATTACTCCAAGACATAGCACTTGGGGGTTAGAGGAGATAGTTGTGCCATCAATGGATAATGAAATTGTGAGAGGTGAGGTTATGCGGGAGGGAGTTAAGATGATCAGCTCAGTCTTAGACATGTTAAGTTTAAGAAAATGCTGGGACATCCAGGAGGAGATAGCAGAGAGACAGATGGAGATACGAGTGAGGAGAGCAGGTTAGAGGTCAGGGGAGGAATGGTTGATTAGCGTCAGCATAGAGATATTTTAAGTCAAAAGAGCTAATGAGCTCACCTAAAGAGGATGTGTAGAGAAAGAAAAGGAGAGGCCCACTACCCTTTCTGTGAAGTAATTTTTCCTCCCTCCAGTTTCAGTGCATGTCCTCGTGTTCTAGTACTTCTCTTCATTTGAAGAATGTTTTCCCTCCTGGACTCTGTTAAATCCCTTGATATATTTGAAAGTTTCTATCATGTCCCCCCTTTCCCTTCTCTGCTTCAAACTATACGTATTGAGATTATTGTAGTCTTTCTGGGTATGCACCATTTTAGTTGCCCTTTTTAGTACTGTCTCTAATGTATTAATATCCTTCTGAAGATATGGCCTCCAGAATTGAACACAGTATTCTAGATGAGTCCGTACCAATGGTCAATAAAGTGGCATTATTACTTCTTTCTTTCTGCTGCTGATTCCGCTCCCTGTGCAATCAAGCATCTGACCTTTCCTCCTTAGTAGTTTCCAGTATAGTGCCATTAATAATATATTTAGCCTTTGGATTTTTGAGACCCGCTTGCAAAGCGAAAATACACTCCCCTATAGGCAGCGACTATCTGATCGCAGCGCTGCAAAAAATAGCTAGCGGGCAATCAGGTCTGAATTAGGCCCTTAGTCCACAACCAGTTTTTGTAACAATGCCACAACGCTTAACATATTTCGAATCGCTCATGATTCTTCTTCAGAAGCGTATTGTGGCAAACAACAAAGCCCAAATATTTATACCCCCTCCTATAATCCCTAATCAGAAGCAGCTGGAAAATGGTTATCATCGTTTAGAAGTTGCGGGTGGAACGCACAGTGGAGCGCAAATTACAGAAGCATCCCCGGAGGTGTATAATGACGCGGTCTGAAGGAAAAAACAAGAAGTTCCAGTCACATGTGGGTGGAACGCAACGTCTAAACAATGATAATATTTTCCAGCTGCTTCTGATTAGTGAATATTGGGGGTGATTCTGAGTTGTTCGCTCCTTAGATTTTTTCGCAACGAGCGATTAGTCGCAAACTGCGCATGCGCAATGTTCGCAGTGCGCCTGCGCCAAGTAAATTTGCACAAAAGTTTGGTATTTTACTCACGGCCTAACGAAGATTTTTTATCGTTCTGGTGATCGTAGTGTGATTGACAGGAAGTGGGTGTTTCTGGGCGGAAACTGGCCGTTTTCTGGGAGTGTGCGGAAAAACGCTGGCGTTTCTGGGAAAAACGCGGGAGTGTCTGAAGAAACGGGGGAGTGTCTGGGCGAACGCTGGGTGTGTTTGTGACGTCAAACCAGGAACGAAACTGACTGAACTGATCACAGTATAGGAGTAAGTCTTGAGCTACTCAGAAACTGCTAAGAAATTTCTATTTGCAATTCTGCTAATCTTTCGTTCGCAATTCTGCTATGCTAAGATACACTCCCAGTAGGCGGCGGCTTAGCGTGTGCAATGCTGCTAAAAGCAGCTAGCCAGCGAACAACTCGGAATGAGGCCCATTGTGTAACAATTATTTGACCTACCTGTAAAGGTACATTACCTTGGGACTCTAACACAAAGGGTGATTATTATATTATTTGACTTTTCTACTGGTATTGCGCATGTATACATTCATCTATTTGTGTTTATATTGTATACAGAGAGTTTTGTGAACCTCTCAATTAATGTATTGTGCTGCATAAAGAAACCAGTTGATAGCGCAAAAGTACTGAATATTTTTACATAATTGTCCTTTAATGCCATTTGCAATTTCACCAATAAAGATATTAAAAAGCACTGGTCCACAGTACCGCTCCCTGGGGTACTCCACTGGTAACCTTTCCCTCCTATGAATGCACTCCATTTACTACAGCTCTCTGTTTTCTATCCTGCAACCAAGATCTTATCCATTCAACCATCTTAGTAGCCAATCCCATGCTTTTGAGTTTATTTAGCAGTCTGCAATGTGGGACAGTGTAAAAAGCCTTACTAAAGTCTAGATACAAAAAAGTCAATAAGGTTTGTTTAACATGATCTCCCCCAAGTGAATTCATGCTTTTTGGGATCCTGTAAATTGCTGAATTTGAGATAATCTGCAACTCTTTCTTTTAATCATGTTTCCATCAATTTCCCTACTGCTGATGTAAGGCTCACTGGTCAGTAGTTGCCTGCCTCTTCTTTGCTTCCACTTTTCTGCAGTGGGACTAGATTGACTCTTTTTCAGTCCTCTGGAATTACTCCTGTAGCTAGAGACTGGCTGAATAATTCTGTTAATGGTGCTACCAGCACCCCTTTAAGCTCTTTTTTCGTATCCTTGGATGTATCCCATCTGGCCCCATTGATTTATCCACTTTCAGCTTTGAGAGTTCTGTTAGGACCTACTGCTCGGTAAATGTACTTGTTTAATTTTTCTGAATATCCCTGCAACTTAAATGTGGCTCCTTCCCCTCTCTTTCAGTAGTGAGTCCTGAGCAAAAATAATTATTAAGATGATCTGCTATTAAGTTGTCTCCTTCAACAAGACTCCCAGTCTCTGGGGGATATCCTATTACATCCGGTAAAACATTGGGTGTGAAAAATGTATGTTTTTCGCGATTTTTATCAATGTTTCACCGATTTATTTTTTATTACAGGCTATCCAGATTGATCGCCTGTAAAATAAAAATGCTCTTTCTCCCGAAAACACACAGGTTCAGTGAAACCTGTGTGTTTTCGATAGGAACAACCATGTTTTTGCACGGAAATGGTGCTGTTTCTGGGGATTTGGTTTCTCCTGACTGAGGCAGGCAAAACAAAATCCCAGATGAGCGGGACAACCTGCAGCATCCCATGCCCGCTGCAACAACAGCAGGCTGGGACTGCAGACATCTGGAAGCTACCCTCGGCGCTGTGACCCCTGGCGAAGAAGCCGGGACAGCGTTATGACCGCATCCCCCTCGCCTCCGCCCCGGCAGTGGTCACATGATGGGGGAGCGGCTATGTGACCGGGGGAGCCAAAGGAGCAGCGCTGCACCGGGCGCTGTCAGGAGCCGGCACCCGGTGCAACTTCAGGTAACCCTCGATAAGCCACCACTCGTGCTGGCTTATCAGGGGTAATAGGATAGCCCCCGGTGGGCCAATTAGCCCTGTTAAATTTCCAGGGCTTATTGGATATCCCCCTCTGTCATTGGTCTTATTATTCCAGCTTTTGTTTTCTCCTTTCTTTTATATACATAAAAAAGTTTTGCCTTTGCTTTACCCACTGATTGGGGCATATTTTGCCTCAGCTTGGGCCTTTGAACACCTGATTAACTTCTTAATGAGGAATTAAATAGGGTGTGAGAATCAAGAAGTGAGGGATTTTGTGAGAGTTTTCTTTTTTTAAAGTGGCAATCATTTACATTGCAAAACCAGGTTGATATTTGATAATGCCACGTAAATGATTGCAACTTTAAAAAAAAACAGGAGAAATCTCACAAAATGCCTCACTTTTTGATTCTCACACCCTATTACATTCCACCCTTAGTTTTCTTCTGTATAACAAGCAAAGGCGTAACTTTGGGAGGCAACGGAGTCATCTGCCGCTGGGCTCCTGCTTTGAAGCGGGGCACCTCACCTCCCATTCTGTGACACCATTGAATTAAGTTAATTGATAGCTGCCGCTATCTCTTCAGTGGCCAACTTCCTCACTGATCTGTGCACCTTACAAATAGGGATGAGCGGGTTCGGTTCCTCTGAATCCGAACCCGCCCGAACTTCAGTTTTTTCTTCACGGGTCCGAGCGACTCGGATCTTCCCGCCTTGCTCGGTTAACCCGAGCGCGCCCGAACGTCATCATCCCGCTGTCGGATTCTCGCGAGGCTCGGATTCTATCGCGAGACTCGGATTCTATATAAGGAGCCGCGCGTCGCCGCCATTTTCACACGTGCATTGAGATTCATAGGGAGAGGACGTGGCTGGCGTCCTCTCCGTTTAGATAAGAGAGTGAGACAGTAGAGAGAGACACAGTAGTAGTAATTTTGGGGAGCATTATTAGGAGGAGTACTACTATACTACTACTACTTGCTGAAGTGATATAGATTAGATAGTGTGACTGTATTAATTATCTGACTTGTGGGGGAGACACTGACAGTGGGGAGCAGTTAGAGTCTGAGAGCAGGACTCAGGAGTACATATAACGTACAGTGCACACTTTTGCTGCCAGAGTCAGTGCCACACTGCCATTGTGACCACACTGACCACCAGACCAGTATAATATATTTTGTTATTGTCTGCTTAGGAGTACTACTTGCAAGTTGCTGATAGTGTGACCAGTGACCTGACCACCAGTTTAATAATCAATCACCACCAGTTTAATATATATATATATATATATATATATAATTGTATATAATATATATATATATATATATAATATTGTATACCACCTACCCGTGGTTTTTTTTTTTTCATTCTTCTTTATAAATACTACTATAGTAGCTTACTGTAGCAGTCTGCGGTGCTGCTGAGCTGACAGTGTCCAGCAGGTCCGTCATCAGTCATTACATAATAAATATATATAACTGTCCGGCTGCAGTACTAGTGATATTATATATACATATATATTGATTTCATCTCATTATCATCCAGTCTATATTAGCAGCAGACACAGTACGTTAGTCCACGGCTGTAGATACCTCTGTGTCGGCACTCGGCAGTCCATCCATAATTGTATACCACCTCCCCGTGGTTTTTTTTTTTCTTTCTTCTTTGTACATACTACTATAGTATAGTAGCTTACTGTAGCAGTCTGCGGTGCTGCTGAGCTGACAGTGTCCAGCAGGTCCGTCATCAGTCATTACATAATAAATATACATACCTGTCCGGCTGCAGTACTAGTGATATTATATTGATTTCATCTCATTATCATCCAGTCTATATTAGCAGCAGACACAGTACGTTAGTCCACGGCTGTAGCTACCTCTGTGTCGGCACTCGGCAGTCCATCCATAATTGTATACCACCTCCCCGTGGTTTTTTTTTCTTCTTTCTTCTTTGTACATACTACTATAGTATAGTAGCTTACTGTAGCAGTCTGCGGTGCTGCTGAGCTGACAGTGTCCAGCAGGTCCGTCATCAGTCATTACATAATAAATATACATACCTGTCCGGCTGCAGTACTAGTGATATTATATTGATTTCATCTCATTATCATCCAGTCTATATTAGCAGCAGACACAGTACGGTAGTCCACGGCTGTAGCTACCTCTGTGTCGGCACTCGGCAGTCCATCCATAATTGTATACCACCTCCCCGTGGTTTTTTTTTTTCTTTCTTCTTTGTACATACTACTATAGTATAGTAGCTTACTGTAGCAGTCTGCGGTGCTGCTGAGCTGACAGTGTCCAGCAGGTCCGTCATCAGTCATTACATAATAAATATACATACCTGTCCGGCTGCAGTACTAGTGATATTATATTGATTTCATCTCATTATCATCCAGTCTATATTAGCAGCAGACACAGTACGTTAGTCCACGGCTGTAGCTACCTCTGTGTCGGCACTCGGCAGTCCATCCATAATTGTATACCACCTCCCCGTGGTTTTTTTTTTTTTCTTTCTTCTTTGTACATACTACTATAGTGTAGTAGCTTACTGTAGCAGTCTGCGGTGCTGCTGAGCTGACAGTGTCCAGCAGGTCCGTCATCAGTCATTACATAATAAATATACATACCTGTCCGGCTGCAGTACTAGTGATATTATATTGATTTCATCTCATTATCATCCAGTCTATATTAGCAGCAGACACAGTACGTTAGTCCACGGCTGTAGCTACCTCTGTGTCGGCACTCGGCAGTCCATCCATAATTGTATACCACCTCCCCGTGGTTTTTTTTTTTCTTTCTTCTTTGTACATACTACTATAGTATAGTAGCTTACTGTAGCAGTCTGCGGTGCTGCTGAGCTGACAGTGTCCAGCAGGTCCGTCATCAGTCATTACATAATAAATATACATACCTGTCCGGCTGCAGTACTAGTGATATTATATTGATTTCATCTCATTATCATCCAGTCTATATTAGCAGCAGACACAGTACGTTAGTCCACGGCTGTAGCTACCTCTGTGTCGGCACTCGGCAGTCCATCCATAATTGTATACCACCTCCCCGTGGTTTTTTTTTCTTCTTTCTTCTTTGTACATACTACTATAGTATAGTAGCTTACTGTAGCAGTCTGCGGTGCTGCTGAGCTGACAGTGTCCAGCAGGTCCGTCATCAGTCATTACATAATAAATATACATACCTGTCCGGCTGCAGTACTAGTGATATTATATTGATTTCATCTCATTATCATCCAGTCTATATTAGCAGCAGACACAGTACGGTAGTCCACGGCTGTAGCTACCTCTGTGTCGGCACTCGGCAGTCCATCCATAATTGTATACCACCTCCCCGTGGTTTTTTTTTTTCTTTTTTCTTTGTACATACTACTATAGTATAGTAGCTTACTGTAGCAGTCTGCGGTGCTGCTGAGCTGACAGTGTCCAGCAGGTCCGTCATCAGTCATTACATAATAAATATACATACCTGTCCGGCTGCAGTACTAGTGATATTATATTGATTTCATCTCATTATCATCCAGTCTATATTAGCAGCAGACACAGTACGTTAGTCCACGGCTGTAGCTACCTCTGTGTCGGCACTCGGCAGTCCATCCATAATTGTATACCACCTCCCCGTGGTTTTTTTTTTCTTTCTTCTTTGTACATACTACTATAGTATAGTAGCTTACTGTAGCAGTCTGCGGTGCTGCTGAGCTGACAGTGTCCAGCAGGTCCGTCATCAGTCATTACATAATAAATATACATACCTGTCCGGCTGCAGTACTAGTGATATTATATTGATTTCATCTCATTATCATCCAGTCTATATTAGCAGCAGACACAGTACGTTAGTCCACGGCTGTAGCTACCTCTGTGTCGGCACTCGGCAGTCCATCCATAATTGTATACCACCTCCCCGTGGTTTTTTTTTTTCTTTCTTCTTTGTACATACTACTATAGTATAGTAGCTTACTGTAGCAGTCTGCGGTGCTGCTGAGCTGACAGTGTCCAGCAGGTCCGTCATCAGTCATTACATAATAAATATACATACCTGTCCGGCTGCAGTACTAGTGATATTATATTGATTTCATCTCATTATCATCCAGTCTATAGTAGCAGCAGACACAGTACGGTAGTCCACGGCTGTAGCTACCTCTGTGTCGGCACTCGGCAGTCCATCCATAATTGTATACCACCTCCCCGTGGTTTTTTTCTTTTCTTTCTTCTTTGTACATACTACTATAGTATAGTAGCTTACTGTAGCAGTCTGCGGTGCTGCTGAGCTGACAGTGTCCAGCAGGTCCGTCATCAGTCATTACATAATAAATATATATACCTGTCCGGCTGCAGTACTAGTGATATTATATATATATATATTGATTTCATCTCATTATCATCCAGTCTATATTAGCAGCAGACACAGTACGGTAGTCCACGGCTGTAGCTACCTCTGTGTCGGCAGTCGCTGGTCCATCCATAAGTATACTAGTATCCATCCATCTCCATTGTTTACCTGAGGTGCCTTTTAGTTGTGCCTATTAAAATATGGAGAACAAAAATGTTGAGGTTCCAAAATTAGGGAAAGATCAAGATCCACTTCCACCTCGTGCTGAAGCTGCTGCCACTAGTCATGGCCGAGACGATGAAATGCCAGCAACGTCGTCTGCCAAGGCCGATGCCCAATGTCATAGTACAGAGCATGTAAAATCCAAAACACCAAATATCAGTAAAAAAAGGACTCCAAAATCTAAAATAAAATTGTCGGAGGAGAAGCGTAAACTTGCCAATATGCCATTTACCACACGGAGTGGCAAGGAACGGCTGAGGCCCTGGCCTATGTTCATGGCTAGTGGTTCAGCTTCACATGAGGATGGAAGCACTCAGCCTCTCGCTAGAAAACTGAAAAGACTCAAGCTGGCAAAAGCACCGCAAAGAACTGTGCGTTCTTCGAAATCCCAAATCCACAAGGAGAGTCCAATTGTGTCGGTTGCGATGCCTGACCTTCCCAACACTGGACGTGAAGAGCATGCGCCTTCCACCATTTGCACGCCCCCTGCAAGTGCTGGAAGGAGCACCCGCAGTCCAGTTCCTGATAGTCAGATTGAAGATGTCAGTGTTGAAGTACACCAGGATGAGGAGGATATGGGTGTTGCTGGCGCTGGGGAGGAAATTGACAAGGAGGATTCTGATGGTGAGGTGGTTTGTTTAAGTCAGGCACCCGGGGAGACACCTGTTGTCCGTGGGAGGAATAGGGCCGTTGACATGCCTGGTGAATATACCAAAAAAATCAGCTCTTCGGTGTGGAAGTATTTCACCAGAAATGCGGACAACATTTGTCAAGCCGTGTGTTGCCTTTGTCAAGCTGTAATAAGTAGGGGTAAGGACGTTAACCACCTCGGAACATCCTCCCTAATACGTCACCTGCAGCGCATTCATAATAAGTCAGTGACAAGTTCAAAAACTTTGGGCGACAGCGGAAGCAGTCCACTGACCAGTAAATCCCTTCCTCTTGTAACCAAGCTCACGCAAACCACCCCACCAACTCCCTCAGTGTCAATTTCCTCCTTCCCCAGGAATGCCAATAGTCCTGCATGCCATGTCACTGGCAATTCTGACGAGTCCTCTCCTGCCTGGGATTCCTCCGATGCATCCTTGCGTGTAACGCCTACTGCTGCTGGCGCTGCTGTTGTTGCTGCTGGGAGTCGATGGTCATCCCAGAGGGGAAGTCGTAAGCCCACTTTTACTACTTCCACCAAGCAATTGACTGTCCAACAGTCCTTTGCGAGGAAGATGAAATATCACAGCAGTCATCCTGTTGCAAAGCGGATAACTGAGGCCTTGACAACTATGTTGGTGTTAGACGTGCGTCCGGTATCCGCCGTTAGTTCACAGGGAACTAGACAATTTCTTGAGGCAGTGTGCCCCCGTTACCAGATACCATCTAGGTTCCACTTCTCTAGGCAGGCGATACCGAGAATGTACACGGACGTCAGAAAAAGACTCACCAGTGTCCTAAAAAATGCAGTTGTACCCAATGTCCACTTAACCACGGACATGTGGACAAGTGGAGCAGGGCAGGGTCAGGACTATATGACTGTGACAGCCCACTGGGTAGATGTATGGACTCCCGCCGCAAGAACAGCAGCGGCGGCACCAGTAGCAGCATCTCGCAAACGCCAACTCTTTCCTAGGCAGGCTACGCTTTGTATCACCGGTTTCCAGAATACGCACACAGCTGAAAACCTCTTACGGCAACTGAGGAAGATCATCGCGGAATGGCTTACCCCAATTGGACTCTCCTGTGGATTTGTGGCATCGGACAATGCCAGCAATATTGTGTGTGCATTAAATATGGGCAAATTCCAGCACGTCCCATGTTTTGCACATACCTTGAATTTGGTGGTGCAGAATTTTTTTAAAAACGACAGGGGCGTGCAAGAGATGCTGTCGGTGGCCAGAAGAATTGCGGGACACTTTCGGCGTACAGGCACCACGTACAGAAGACTGGAGCACCACCAAAAACGCCTGAACCTGCCCTGCCATCATCTGAAGCAAGAAGTGGTAACGAGGTGGAATTCAACCCTCTATATGCTTCAGAGGTTGGAGGAGCAGCAAAAGGCCATTCAAGCCTATACAATTGAGCACGATATAGGAGGTGGAATGTACCTGTCTCAAGCGCAGTGGAGAATGATTTCAACGTTGTGCAAGGTTCTGCAACCTTTTGAACTTGCCACACGTGAAGTCAGTTCAGACACTGCCAGCCTGAGTCAGGTCATTCCCCTCATCAGGCTTTTGCAGAAGAAGCTGGAGGCATTGAAGGAGGAGCTAAAAGGGAGCGATTCCGCTAGGCATGTGGGACTTGTGGATGGAGCCCTTAATTCGCTTAACAAGGATTCACGGGTGGTCAATCTGTTGAAATCAGAGCACTACATTTTGGCCACCGTGCTCGATCCTAGATTTAAAACCTACCTTGGATCTCTCTTTCCGGCAGACACAAGTCTGCTGGGGTTCAAAGACCTGCTGGTGAGAAAATTGTCAAGTCAAGCGGAACGCGACCAGTCAACATCTCCTCCTTCACATTCTCCCGCAACTGGGGGTGCGAGGAAAAGGCTCAGAATTCCGAGCCCACCCGCTGGCGGTGATGCAGGGCAGTCTGGAGCGACTGCTGATGCTGACATCTGGTCCGGACTGAAGGACCTGACAACGATTACGGACATGTCGTCTACTGTCACTGCATATGATTCTCTCACCATTGAAAGAATGGTGGAGGATTATATGAGTGACCACATCCAAGTAGGCACGTCAGACAGTCCGTACTTATACTGGCAGGAAAAAGAGGCAATTTGGAGGCCCTTGCACAAACTGGCTTTATTCTACCTAAGTTGCCCTCCCACAAGTGTGTACTCCGAAAGAGTGTTTAGTGCCGCCGCTCACCTTGTCAGCAATCTGCGTACGAGGTTACTTCCAGAAAATGTGGAGAAGATGATGTTCATTAAAATTAATTATAATCAATTCCTCCGTGGAGACATTGACCAGCAGCAATTGCCTCCACAAAGTACACAGGGAGCTGAGATGGTGGATTCCAGTGGGGACGAATTGATAATCTGTGAGGAGCGGGATGTACACGGTGATATATCGGAGGATGATGATGAGGTGGACATCTTGCCTCTGTAGAGCCAGTTTGTGCAAGGAGAGATTAATTGCTTCTTTTTCGGTGGGGGTCCAAACCAACCCGTCATTTCAGTCACAGTCGTGTGGCAGACCCTGTCACTGAAATGATGGGTTGGTTAAAGTGTGCATGTCCTGTTTATACAACATAAGGGTGGGTGGGAGGGCCCAAGGACAATTCCATCTTGCACCTCTTTTTTCTTTCATTTTTATTTGCGTCATGTGCTGTTTGGGGAGTGTTTTTTTTGAAAGGGCCATCCTGCGTGACACTGCAGTGCCACTCCTAGATGGGCCAGGTGTTTGTGTCGGCCACTAGGGTCGCTTATCTTACTCACACAGCTACCTCATTGCGCCTCTTTTTTTCTTCTTTGCGTCATGTGCTGTTTGGGGAGTGTTTTTTGGAAGGGCCATCCTGCGTGACACTGCAGTGCCACTCCTAGATGGGCCAGGTGTTTGTGTCGGCCACTAGGGTCGCTTAGCTTACTCACACAGCTACCTCATTGCGCCTCTTTTTCTCTATCGTCCTAGTGGATGCTGGGGTTCCTGAAAGGACCATGGGGAATAGCGGCTCCGCAGGAGACAGGGCACAAAAAGTAAAGCTTTAGGATCAGGTGGTGTGCACTGGCTCCTCCCCCTATGACCCTCCTCCAAGCCTCAGTTAGATTTTTGTGCCCGGCCGAGAAGGGTGCAATCTAGGTGGCTCTCCTAAAGAGCTGCTTAGAAAAGTTTAGCTTAGGTTTTTTATTTTACAGTGAGTCCTGCTGGCAACAGGATCACTGCAACGAGGGACTTAGGGGAGAAGAAGTGAACTCACCTGCGTGCAGGATGGATTGGCTTCTTTGGCTACTGGACATTAGCTCCAGAGGGACGATCACAGGTACAGCCTGGATGGTCACCGGAGCCTCGCCGCCGGCCCCCTTGCAGATGCTGAAACGAGAAGAGGTCCAGAATCGGCGGCAGAAGACTCCTCAGTCTTCTTAAGGTAGCGCACAGCACTGCAGCTGTGCGCCATTTCCTCTCAGCACACTTCACACGGCAGTCACTGAGGGTGCAGGGCGCTGGGAGGGGGGCGCCCTGGGAGGCAAATGAAAACCTTTTTTGGATAAAAATACCTCACATATAGCCTCCGGGGGCTATATGGAGATATTTAACCCCTGCCAGAATCCATTAAAGAGCGGGAGACGAGCCCGCCGAAAAAGGGGCGGGGCCTATCTCCTCAGCACACAGCGCCATTTTCCCTCACAGAAAGGCTGGAGGGAAGGCTCCCAGGCTCTCCCCTGCACTGCACTACAGAAACAGGGTTAAAACAGAGAGGGGGGGCACTAATTTGGCGTTAGAAATATATAAAAGATGCTATAAGGGAAAACACTTATATAAGGTTGTCCCTATATAATTATAGCGTTTTTGGTGTGTGCTGGCAAACTCTCCCTCTGTCTCTCCAAAGGGCTAGTGGGTCCTGTCCTCTATCAGAGCATTCCCTGTGTGTGTGCTGTGTGTCGGTACGTGTGTGTCGACATGTATGAGGACGATGTTGGTGAGGAGGCGGAGCAATTGCCTGTAATGGTGATGTCACTCTCTAGGGAGTCGACACCGGAATGGATGGCTTATTTAGGGAATTACAAGATAATGTCAACACGCTGCAAGGTCGGTTGACGACATGAGACGGCCGACAAACAATTAGTACCGGTCCAGACGTCTCAGAAACACCGTCAGGGGTTTTAAAACGCCCGTTTACTTTAGTCGGTCGACACAGACACGGACACTGAATCCAGTGTCGACGGTGAATAAACAAACGTATTCCTTATTAGGGCCACACGTTAAGGGCAATGAAGGAGGTGTTACATATTTCTGATACTACAAGTACCACAAAAGAGGGTATTATGTGGGATGTGAAAAAACTACCGTAGTTTTTCCTGAATCAGATAAATTAAATGAAGTGTGTGATGATGCGTGGGTTCCCCCCGATAGAAAATTATGGGCGGTATACCCTTTCCCGCCAGAAGTTAGGGCGCGTTGGGAAACACCCCTTAGGGTGGATAAGGCGCTCACACGCTTATCAAAACAAGTGGCGGTACCGTCTATAGATAGGGCCGTCCTCAAGGAGCCAGCTGACAGGAGGCTGGAAAATATCATAAAAAGTATATACACACATACTGGTGTTATACTGCGACCAGCGATCGCCTCAGCCTGGATGTGCAGAGCTGGGGTGGCTTGGTCGGATTCCCTGACTAAAAATATTGATACCCTTGACAGGGACAGTATTTTATTGACTATAGAGCATTTAAAGGATGCATTTTCTATATATGCGAGATGCACAGAGGGATATTTGCACTCTGGCATCAAGAGTAAGTGCGATGTCCATATCTGCCAGAAGATGTTTATGGACACGACAGTGGTCAGGTGATGCAGATTCCAAACGGCACAAAGGTGTATTGCCGTATAAAGGAAGAGGAGTTATTTGGGGTCGGTCCATCGGACCTGGTGGCCACGGCAACTGCTGGAAAATCCACCGTTTTTACCCTAAGTCACATCTCTGCAGAAAAAGACACCGTCTTTTCAGCCTCAGTCCTTTCGTCCCTATAAGAGTCATATCTGCCCAGGGATAGAGGAAAGGGAAGAAGACTGCAGCAGGCAGCCCATTCCCAGGAACAGAAGCGTTCCACCGCTTCTGCCAAGCTCTCAGCATGACGCTGGGACCGTACAGGACCCCTGGATCCTACATGTAGTATCCCAGGGGTACAGATTGGAATGTCGAGACGTTTCCCCTTCGCAGGCTCCTGAAGTCTGGTTTACCAAGGTCTCCCTCCGACAAGGAGGCAGTATGGGAAACAATTCACAAGCTGTATTCCCAGCAGGTGATAATCAAATTACCCCTCCTACAACAAGAAAAGGGGTATTATTCCACATTATATTGTGGTACTGAAGCCAGAAGGCTAGGTGAGACCTATTCTAAATCTAAAAAAATTTGAACACTTACAAAGGTTCAAATCAAGATGGAGTCACTCAGAGCAGTGATAACGAACCAGGAAGAAGGGGACTATATAGTGTCCCGAGACATCAGGGATGCTTACCTCCATGTCCAAAATTTGCCCTTCTCACTAAGGGTACCTAAGGTTCGTGGTACAGAACTGTCACTATCAGTTTCAGACGCTGCCGTTTGGATTGTCCACGGCACCCCGGGTCTTTACCAAGGTAATGGCCGAAATGATGATTCTTCTTCGAAGAAAAGGCGTC
Source organism: Pseudophryne corroboree (assembly GCF_028390025.1). NCBI lineage: Eukaryota > Metazoa > Chordata > Amphibia > Anura > Myobatrachidae > Pseudophryne > Pseudophryne corroboree. Next base: position 114,508,983 of record NC_086449.1, on the reverse strand, counting down.
TTAATTATCCCTTACTTGGACGATCTCCTGATAAGGGCAAAGTCCAGGGAACATTTGGAGGTCGGAGTAGCACTATCTCGGATACTGCTACAACAGCACGGGTGGATTCTAAATATTCCAAAATCGCAGCTGATCCCGACGACAAGTCTGCTGTGCCTAGGGATGATTCTGGACACAGTCCAGAAAAAGGTGTTTCTCCCGGAAGAGAAAGCCAGGGAGTTATCCGAGCTAGTCAGGAACCTCCTAAAATCAGTGCATCATTGCACAAGGGTCCTGGTAAAGATGGTGACTTCCTACGAAGCAATTCCATTCGGCAGATTTCACGCAAGAATTTTTCAGTGGGATCTGCTGGACAAATGGTCCGGATCGCATCTTCAGATGCATCAGCGGATAACCCTATATCCAAGGACAAGGGTGTCTCTCCTGTGGTGGTTACAGAGTGCTCATCTTCTAGAGGGCCGCAGATTCGGCATTCAGGATTGGATGCTGGTGACCACGGAGGCCAGCCCGAGAGGCTGGGGAGCAGTCACACAAGGAAAAAATTTCCAGGGAGTGTGATCAAGTCTGGAGACTTTTCTCCACATAAATATACTGGAGCTAAGGGTAAATTTATAATACTCTAAGCTTAGCAAGACCTCTGCTTCAAGGTCATGCCGGTATTGATCCAGTGGGAAAAACATCACGGCAGTCGCCCACGTAAATAGACAGGGCGGCACAAGAAGCAGGAGGGCAATGGCAAAAACTGCAAGGACTTTTCGCTGGGCGGAAAATCATGTGATAGCACTGTCAGCAGTGTTTCATTCCGGGAATGGAAACTGGGAAGCAGACTTCCTCAGCAAGCACGACCTCCACCCGGCAGAGTGGAAACTTCATCGGGAAGTTTTCCACATGATTGTAAACCGTTGGGAAATACCAAAGGTGGACATGATGGCGTCCCGTCTGAACAAAAAACGGGACAGGTATTGCGCCAGGTTAAGAGACCCTCAGGCAATAGCTGTGGACGTTCTGGTAACACCATGGATGTACCAGTCGGTGTATGTGTTCCATCCTCTGCTTCTCATACCTAAGGTACTGAGACTTATAAGACGTAGAGGAGTAAGAACTATACTCATGGCTCCGGATTGGCCAAGAAGGACTTGGTACCCGGAACTTCAAGAGATGCTCACAGAGGACTTATGGCCTCTGCCGCTAAGAAGGGACTTGTTTCAGCAAGTACCATGTCTGTTCCAAGACTTACCGCAGCTGCGTTTGACGGCATGGCGGTGGAACGCCGGATCCTAAGGGAAAAAGGCATTCCGGAAGAGGTCATTCCTACCCTGGTCAAAGCCAGAAAGGAGGTGACCGCACAACATTATCACCACATGTGGCAAAAATATGTTGCGTGGTGTGAGGCCAGAAAGGCCCCACGAAGAAATTTCAACTCGGTCGATTCCTGCATTTCCTGCAAACAGGAGTGTCTATGGGCCTCAAATTGGGGTCCATTAAGGTTCAAATTTCGGCCCTGTCGATTTTCTTCCAGAAAGAAGTGGCTTCAGTTCCTGAAGTCCAGAAGTTTGTCAAGGGAGTATTGCATATACAACCCCCTTTTGTGCCTCCAGTGGCACTGTGGGATCTCAACGTAGTTCTGGGATTCCTCAAATCACATTGGTTTAAAACCAGTCAAATCTGTGGATTTGAAGCATCTCACATGAAAAGTGACCATGCTCTTGGCCCTGGCCTTGACCAGGCGAGTGTCAAATTGGTGGTTTTTTTCTCAAAAAAGCCCATATCTGGTTGTCCATTTGGACAGGGCAGAGCTGCGGACTCGTCCCCAGTTCTCTCCCTAAGGTGGTGTCAGTGTTTCACCTGAACCAGCTTATTTTGGTGCCTTGCGCCTACTAGGGACTTGGAGGACTCCAGGTTGCTAGATGTTGTCAGGGCCCTGTAAATATAGGTTCCAGGACGGCTGGAGTCAGGAAAACTGACTTGCTGTTATCCTGTATGCACCCAACAAACTGGGTGCTCTTGCTTCTAAGCAGACTATTGCTAGTTGGATGTGTAATACAATTCAGCTTGCACATTCTGTGGCAGGCCTGCCACAGCCAAAATATGTAAATGCCCATTCCACAAGGAAGGTGGGCTTATCTTGGGCGGCTGCCCGAGGGGTCTCGGCTTTACAACTTTGCCGAGCGGCTATTTAGTCAGGGGCAAACACGTTGGTAAAATCCTACAAATTTGATACCCTGGCTAAGGAGGACCTGGAGTTCTCTCATTCGGTGCTGCAGAGTCATCCGCACTCTCCCGCCCGTTTGGGAGCTTTGGTATTATCCCCATGGTCCTTTCAGGAACCCCAGCATCCACTAGGACGATAGAGAAAATAAGAATTTACTTACCGATAATTCTATTTCTCGGAGTCCGTAGTGGATGCTGGGCGCCCATCCCAAGTGCGGATTATCTGCAATACTTGTACATAGTTACAAAAATCGGGTTATTATTGTTGTGAGCCATCTTTTCAGAGGCTCCGCTGTTATCATACTGTTAACTGGGTTCAGATCACAGGTTGTACAGTGTGATTGGTGTGGCTGGTATGAGTCTTACCCGGGATTCAAAATCCTTCCTTATTGTGTACGCTCGTCCGGGCACAGTATCCTAACTGAGGCTTGGAGGAGGGTCATAGGGGGAGGAGCCAGTGCACACCACCTGATCCTAAAGCTTTACTTTTTGTGCCCTGTCTCCTGCGGAGCCGCTATTCCCCATGGTCCTTTCAGGAACCCCAGCATCCACTACGGACTCCGAGAAATAGAATTATCGGTAAGTAAATTCTTATTTTTTCTTCTTTGCGTCATGTGCTGTTTGGGGAGTGTTTTTTGGAAGGGCCATCCTGCGTGACACTGCAGTGCCACTCCTAGATGGGCCAGGTGTTTGTGTCGGCCACTAGGGTCGCTTAGCTTACTCACACAGCTACCTCATTGCGCCTCTTTTTTTCTTCTTTGCGTCATGTGCTGTTTGGGGAGTGTTTTTTGGAAGGGCCATCCTGCGTGACACTGCAGTGCCACTCCTAGATGGGCCAGGTGTTTGTGTCGGCCACTAGGGTCGCTTAGCTTAGTCATCCAGCGACCTCGGTGCAAATTTTAGGACTAAAAATAATATTGTGAGGTGTGAGGTATTCAGAATAGACTGAAAATGAGTGGAAATTATGGTTTTTGAGGTTAATAATACTTTGGGATCAAAATGACCCCCAAATTCTATGATTTAAGCTGTTTTTTAGGGTTTTTTGAAAAAAACACCCGAATCCAAAACACACTCGAATCCGACAAAAAAAATTCGGTGAGGTTTTGCCAAAACGCGGTCGAACCCAAAACACGGCCGCGGAACCGAACCCAAAACCAAAACACAAAACCCGAAAAATTTCAAGTGCACATCCCTACTTACAAATCACACCCTTTTTATTAGACTGTAGATACACATTTTACAAGTGTCATACCCAGGCTTAGAAACCACGACCTATTACACTGGAAGCAGACACCTTACTGATGAAGCTATTTGCTCCTGTATAGAAAATAGAAGAATTCTAACTACATGAAGTTACTTCTCTGACAATTACACGTAACTTCATATAGTTAGAATTCTCATGCTTCCTGTACAGGAGCAAATAGCTCTATCAGTAAAGTGTCTGCTGTCAGTATAATACTCCTTTTACACCAAAATCCCGGGTCTGACCCAGGATTTGGAACACGGTTCCAAACCGGGTTAGACCCGGGACTCCCCCCATTTACACTGCAGTGCCGATCTGGGATATTCCCGGATCGGCACCGTTTACACTGCACCTGGGTGCAGTGTCTTGTGGGCCGGCGCTTAGAGATTTTGTCATCTCCAAGCGTCGGGAAACACTGCAGAGCGGGACTCTGGAGCGTCTCGCCGGGGGCAAGCACAGCAATCTATGGAAGCTGCTGTGCTGCCCCCAGCCTCCGGCGCTTCCAGGCCCCAGACATGGCGCTGCTGTCTGCATAGACAGCATGTGCCATGTCCCCAGCCGCTGCATGGCAACCAGCACGTCGCACGCTGTCTGCATAGACAGCATGCGCCGTGACCCCCAGCCTCCCGACCCCCCGCCGGACACTGCGGTACGAGAGGTTTGCCTTGCTGTAAATGGGTGCCGGGTCGGCTGACCCGGCTTACCCATTTACACCGCCTCCTTCCCGGGTCTTACCCATGTCCAACCCTGCGTATGTGCCGTGTTAGATTCCCGGGAAAGTGGACCCGGGGTTTAGGAGAAGGACCCTTTTACACCGCCTGCAGTCCCGGGATTTTGTGCGCTCCCGTGCAAAATCCTGGGATATTTTAGGTGGTGTAAAAGGGGTATAACAGGTCTTGGGTTCTAATCCTGGGTATGACTGCTAAGAAATGAGTGATTTAAAATAAAAGACAATGAAATGTATATATACAGTGTATGCATTTTTGTTTCCAGAACACTTTATACACACACACACACACACACACACACACACACACACACACACACACACACACACACACACGCAGACATACATAAATATATTTATCTTGCCTCCGTGCAACTGGGACGAACTTACGCCACTGCTAACAAGATATATATCTTTGTCTTTATTATTTTGTGCCTGCTTATATTTCCTAAAAGCCATCTTTTTTGCTTTCACAATACTTGCAACTTCTTTTCGCAAACCACACTGGCTTCCTTTACCTTGTGTTTTTCCTAAAACTTTTGATACAAAGGTCTATTGCCTTTAGTATTGCACTTTTTAATGTTTCCCACCTCTCCTGCACGGCTTCCAAGTTCCTCCAATGTGCCAAAGAATCGCTTACATATTTTCTCATCCCTACAAAATCAGCCTTTCTAAAATCTAACACCTTTGTCTTTAAAACCAAAATGTTTTTAAAATGCATAAATATTAAAAAGATAAAACTGAAGCTTATAGGACCACTAGATGATAAAGTAGGATGTATGTAAGTAGGACATATAGTAGATGACGAGAAAACGGATCATTTAGATATGTCGTTTTTCTCATTTGTATTTGCAAAATAGACACAAATACCAGGAAATATTTAGTGCCTAAATAGTCAGTGAATATTACGAAGTGTGATACAGTATCTAACACAGGAGGCGATAAAGCATGATGAGGGGACTTGGGGGCATATTTATCCATATTAATTTCACTAAAATAATGTTAAAATGTGTATTTAAACAGAAACGTATGAAAGGGCAATTGGAGGCAGATTCACAAAATTCTCCCTCGAGCTCTTAAATTCACATGTTTTAGTAACCCAGTCACATTTCCCATGCTTGCAATGGGAAATGTGATCTGCCCAAATTTAGCCAATTAAATTGTAAAAAAAACAGCAGAGGAAGTCCTGTGATATCGCCGGCTTCACGTGCACGGTCACGCTCTCAGGGTATGTCCCTGCATGCAATATTAGATACATCCTTGTGCTGTATTCAAATATCGCAGTGCTAATTTGGGTGAATTTATCACATTCCATCCACATCTGAAATGTGGATTGTGATAAATGTCCATTGGTCATGACCACAGACCACCAGGGCAGTGTCCAGTGAATCCGATCACTCTACCACACCCAGCCCTCTATAAAACACTGCTGTCAGAACAGGAGAAAGTAATGCAACCTTACAAATGTCTCAAAGCAGATCAATGGGCCTGATACAGAAGTGGACATAGGGGGTCATTCCGAGTTGATCGCTCGCTAGCAGTTTTTAGCAGTTGTGCAAACGCTAAGCCACCGCCCTCTGGGAGTATATTTTAGCTTAGCAGAAGTGCGAATGAAAGGTTCGCACAGCGGCTACAACAAAAAAAAAATGTGCAGTTTCAGAGTAGCTCCAGACCTACTCAGCGCTTGCGATCACTTCAGACCATTCAGTTCCGGATTTGACGTCACAAACACGCCCTGTGCTCGGCCAGCCATGCCTGCATTTTTCCTGGCACGCCTGCGTTTTTTCAAACACTCCCTGAAAACGGGCAGTTGACACCCAGAAACGCCCCTTTCCAGTCAATCACTCTGCGGCAAGCAGTGCGACTGAAAAGCTTCGCTAGACCTTGTGTAAAAATACATCGGCCGTTGTGAAAGTGCGCCGCATACACATGCACAGAAGTGCCGCATTTTCACTTAATCTCTGCGCTGCGAACATTTTTATCTAGCGATCAACTCGGAGTGACCCCATAGTTCACATCACTGCTGCATGTTTGGATACAGCAGCAATATGAAAATATGTTAATGCAGCCAAAGGCATCTTGGGTTATATCCTATTATCAGCTGTACTTCACCACTGCAGATAGGATCACCGGGGCTAACCTATTAGCCCAGATGCTGGCATCCTTTTCCCCTATGCCGGCAGTTATCGGGGATTATGCTTCGTGTGCCTTGGGAGGTATGCAAATATAGTACCACTAAAAAAAAAAAAGCACAATTAGATTGAGAAAATTTTAAATTTGTGAGAATTACATTAGCTGTGTTTTAATTATGGGGATGGTTCAATAAATAAGGTAACTAGACCTCTCATTGCATACATTTCTTCAACTCGAACATATTTATATATATATATCTCAAGATCTATTTTGCAGGAAAATCTGACTATATATTAATCACTAAACAGGCAGCTTATCTTGACTCATGAAGTTGCAGTACATATGTCAATCCAGTAGATGGCATACCAAGACAAATACTACATATCACAGAGTCACTGGTCATGATAAAGATGGGTCCTCCATTATCTTGGCTGGCTGATGTGTTAGTTGCGATCGGGCATACGCAGCGTGCCTGGATGCAAGGAGGCGCGCCTAGTCGAAGGGAGGTGCACAGAGCGTTTGGCGTTACCTTTGAGTGTAATACCTAAAATCATCCACCAGATGTCGCTTTCTAAAATCACCAATGCGCGTGCGTGTGGTCTCCATTAACATACAATACTGAACTACAACGTAAGAACTACTTTTACTGGTGCGTCTCATTACGCTACATTATGCTACAGTATGTCATACAGTATATAACAGTATATACAGTACAGACGCAAATAGTACAGCATATACAGATGCAAATGAATGTGTTACAGGTACAGTATGGTCTATTGATGTTAGGGATATGTGAGCGTCCAAATCCTGTACTATTAAGTATAATGGGGAGAGATAAAAGCTCCTCCCTAAGTTCCTGGATGCCAAATCACTGTGTGAATAGTTTATACAGACGCAAATTAACGTGTTAAAACACCTGTGTATGCAGACGCAACTAATGTGTGAAAAAAATAATGTAGCTCATTGACTTTAAAGTATGTACAGTGCACTAAATGAGCGTCCGAGTCCCCTAACGGCACAAACAAACACTAATGGGAAGGAATCGCTGCTTGCATTACTTTTACACATGAACTTGTGTATCTTCCATGCAGCGACGTTGGCTAGCGGTGAAGGCTCCCGCCTCCCATGCTGAGAGTCCCGGATTCGATTCCCAAAGTGCCAATCTATATATTTTTTTCCCTCTGACATTCACTTTATTATTAATATTTTTTTTCTTTTTAATCCATTGTAAAACATTCAATAGAAGGGTACACACAGGTTTCACATAAATCAGGGTACATCTGCATGAGCATCTGAATCCGCTATCGAAAATACATAGCGGTAATGACCATCCGTAGACATACCAATAAATATAAATTAGTGTATTCTCACGCAATTAACTGCTCGGGCAACATAGTACTGTAGATCATCGGCGATAGAGAATCTGTGTTGTACTCTATGAGAAGGGATCACTTCTACTGTACCATTTTACAAACGTTTTTTATATATTCTATTAATAGGCATCCAGATTGGCCTTAGGAGCTGCTAGATCCAATAATATCAAACATTGTTGATTGCAAATATATAGGTGCTTTTTAAATATATATATATATATATATATATATACACATATATTTTGTAAAGTTTCTAGCGCCCAATACTATCAGGGTAAATTATCCCCTGTAGTATTAAACAATATTGTATTTACTTTATATTGTTTTAGTGTAAAACCTACAAATACAGTATGAGGATTTCTTGACCCAGCTTAGTAATGATACAAAACGTAATGACCTTTTAGTTTCAAACTTTGTAAAATGCATGCCAAGAAGTCATTGTTTGAGTCATTATACGGATAAATATTAGGGATGAGCAGTTTGGATTCTGAGGAATCCAAACCACTCCGAACACGGGAATCCGAGCACACCTGAGTCTGAGGCTCGGGTGCTCCCTCCAGACTCGGATTTTCCAACGAGGCCAAACATCATCTTCCTGGTGTCGGATTCTCACAGGACTTGGATTTTATAAAAAGGCACCATGTCCGGGACTCAGCGCCATTTCCCAGAGATAGCAGAACACTGACCTGTGCTGGACTTACCTTGCAATTAAAAACAAAAACCTAACTCTGCATTAATCTCTCTCTGTCTACTGGTATCTTTCCTTCTCTATACAAGCATGCAGTGATTACTCCCATTCTGAAAAAACAAAACTCTGACCCAAACTCTCTCTCTAACTACCGTCCCATCTCTCAGCTCCCATGCCCCTCCAAGCTACTTGTGAGACTTGCCTACACTCACCTAACACACTTTCTTAACTCACACAGCCTACTGGACCCACTTCAGTCAGGATTTCGTGCCCAACACTCCACAGAGACAGCACTGACTAGGATAGTGAATGATTTGATCACTGCTAAATCTAAAGGACATTACTCTCTACTTATTCTCCTTGATCTCTCTGCTGCTTTTGACACTGTTGACCACTCTCTTCTCATACAAACACTACAATCCCTAGGTATTCAGGACACAGCCCTTTCTTGGTTCTCATCCTACCTATCTAATCGCTCCTTCAGTGTTCGTTATTTTGATTGCACCTCTTCTTCGCTACCTCTCTCAGTTGGAGTACCACAAGGCTCAGTCTTAGGTCCTCTGCTTTTCTCTATCTATACCACATCTCTTGGCAAACTAATCAACTCTTTCGGATTTCAGCACCATCTGTATGCGGATGATACTCAAATCTACCTATCCTCCACTGATGTCACCATCTGTATTGGGCCGTGTCACTGAATGCCTTTCTGCCATTTCATCTTGGATGACATCTTGCCACCTCAAACTTAATATTTCCAAAACAGAATTAATTATATTTCCACCGGCCAATAGTAGTTTCCAACCTGATATCTCTATCACTGTTGAGAACTCGGCAATCATCCCTACCCCACAAGCTCGCTGCCTAGGTGTCATTCTTGACTCTGAACTGTCCTTTGTTCCCCACATTCAATCTGTCTCAAGATCATGTTACATACATCTAAGAAACATATCCAAAATACGACCATATCTTACACAAGACACAGCAAAAACTCCAATCCATGCTCTCATTATCTCCCGCATTGATTATTGTAATAGTCTCCTGACCGGTCTTCCCAAACATAGGCTCTCACCACTACAATCCATTTTGAATGCAGCTGCGAGGCTAATCTTCCTCGCCAGACGTTCATCGTCTGCAGATCCACTCTGTCAGTCCCTCCATTGGTTACCGGTATTCTACCGTATTAAATATAAAATACTTTTACTCAGATACAAGGCTATTAACCAGATTGCACCAACATACATCTCCTCACTCATCTCAAAATATCTCCCTACCCAACCTCTCCACTCTGCACAAGATCTACATCTCTCATCCACACGCATTACTTGTTCACACTCAAAATTACAGAAAAATACTTATTTAGGGGGGACATTTGTGTCAGTAAGCGGATACACTGATGCAAGCCTGCGACTGCTGTGTCCAGAGTCTCACAAGAGGCTGTAATGTAGGGGGTACACTGTGTTGACTCTGCTGTTATTATTAACTGTGCTTTGTCCACTCCAGACTCAGAGTCTCAGAAAGGGATGCGCTGTACCCTAGTGCACTTTCCTCTTGTGACTCTAACCCTGTTATTCATGCAGTTTGAAAGGAGCTGCAAGTTATTTAAAAATATATTGTTCATTTCTATTGTTTGTACTATTTGGTGTGTTGTACCCTAGTGCACTTTTGTCATGTGCATCAAACCGTGTGATTCACACACTTAAAATGAATAACAATCAGTTTAGAGTACATCAACCTGCTGCCACCAGTCATGATGATGACGATAGTCCAGCATCTACTAAAGTCGGTGCTGAAGGGCATAGTGGATATAAATCAGGTCATCTAAAACCAAAAACCCAATATACAATGGTAAAGAAAAAAACACCTCATATAAAGGGAAGGTTTGGTGCAGAAAAACATAAAATTTCCAACATGCCATTCACCACACGCAGTGGCAAGGAAATGCTCAGGTCTTGGCCTTTATTTCTGAGTAGTTGTTTGCACCTGTCAGTGAGGCATCTTCTTCTGCCTCTCCTGATGCTCAAACTCGGAGTCTAGAAGTGGTGTATAAAAACTGAAAACTATTACGTCAGTAGAACAAGCTGTGCAGTCAGAAACAAAATGTCTCAAATACCTGAGGAGAGTCTAAGTGTGTCCCTGAGTGCGGTGTGTGTCTGACTTTTCAGATACTGTACTCGCAGAGAAGCCACCTTCCACCGTTTCTGCTCCCTCTGCATATGTGGGGATGAGCAGCATAAGTGTTGGTGATGGCATAGAGATTGAGAATGCCACCATGGAATTGCGAGAGGATGAATGGGAGATTTATGTAGCTGGCACTGTCACTTATAAGGATGTTTAAGATGAGGATGTTGTGTGTTTTAGTCAGGCACCTGCGGAAGCATCTTGGCCACATTAAGAGAAGGTCATTGTCATGCCTGGGCACAGGACCAACCAATCCACCTCGGATGTGTGGAATTATTTTTACCCAAATCCTGACGATGTTTGTCAAGCCATCTGTAGCCTTTGTGGAACCACAGTAAGTAAAGGTAGGGATGTTAAGCATTTAGGAACCTCCACCTTATTATGTCATCTACACGAGATCATGATAAGCATTTTATAACATCCACAACTGGTGCTAAAAAAAAGAACAGTAAGCAGTCCAGCATCAGCTAGCTTCCTTCTCTCTACTAGATCCCAGTACCTGCAATTTCCACCACCAACACTTTCATCCTCAATATCCTCATTACTAATCAGAGAGAGTCCTGAAACCAATTTGTCAACGCTAGGTGACGCCTCTTCTTGCCAGGATTACTCTGAAGAATCCTTGAGAGCTAGACCTGCTGTTGGGGGTGGATCTTCATCCCAGAATTGGATGAAGAAGACCGCTAGTAGTTGTTCCACAAAACAATAACTTTTAAACAATCCTCTGCAAGGGGGAGCGAGTATGACATTTCTCACCCAGTCGCACAGCGGATCACTGACACCATGACTGCTATATTAGATCTGCGTCCAATATCCACCATTCATGCAGTGGGTTTTACACAGTTAATTGAGGTGCTATGCCCCTGGTACCATCTCGGTTCCATTTTAGTCAAAAAGTTATTCCTCGGCTGTAAAAAAAAAAAATCTAATTATTGCCCTACAAAATGCCATTGTACCCACTGTTTACTTAACCACAGATATGTGGACAAGCGGTAGTGGGCAAAGTAAAGATTATATGACTGTGACAGCCCACTGGGAGGGTAAATCGCCTTCCTCATCATCAGCAGAAGTATTATCTAACAAACACCAGCTCACTCTGTGAATCACCGGCTTCACCAAGAGGCATACCACTGGCAACCTCTTAGAAAAACTGAAGGATGTCATAGCAACATGGCTTACCCCACTTGGACTCTCCTCAGGATTTGTGGTTTCTGATAACACCACAAATATCATGAAAGCATTACAGCTTGGTGAATTCCAACACATTCCCTGTTTTGCTCACATGATTAACTTGGTGGTACAGGTTTTTTTTATTTTTAAATGACAGGAGCGTGCAGGTCATGCTGTCTGTGGCCCGAAAGATTTCAGGACATTTTCAGCATTCAGCACAGCATGTAGAAGATTGCAGCACTTGCAAGAACAGTTGAATTTGCTCATACACTGAAGCAAGAGGTGGTAACAAGGTGGAACTCCACCCTTTAAATGCTTCAGCGGATGGAGGAACAGCAAAAAGCCATCCATAGGTATACAACAAGCCATGACTTTGGGAGAGGAGCAGAAATATAACTTAGCCCAATGCAGTGTAGAATACTTTCTGTCTTGTGCAAGGTGCCCAAAGCCCTCGAAGTAGCCACCTGTGAAGTGAGTGCTGACACTGCCAGCTTGAACCAGGTTATTTCCCTAATTAGGCTTTTGGAAAATCAGCTCCGGAAATTGAAGGAGGAGATAAAAAAAAGCGAATCCACAAAGTGCCGGACTTGTAGATCAAGTCCTTGATTCGTTTTGCCAGGATCCAAGGGTTGCCAGTATCTTGAAATCAGATCACTACATTTTGGAAGCCGTACTTGATCCTAGGTTTAAGTCATATGCTGTGTCTTTCTTTCCAACTGACCCAGATGAAAAGAGCTCCTGGTGAGCAAGTTGGCAGCTCAAGTGACACATGGCACTACAACGTCTCCTTCAGATTCTTCGGCAGCAACCAGGAAAAAACTTACCTTTCCCAAAAGACCTAGTGGTGATGCAGAAAAGTCAGCACAACATTTTGACATCTGGTCGGGTCTAAATGAATTGCTAGCATTTGTGACACCTCTACCGTAACTCCATCTGATACAGTCACCATACAAAGAATGGTGAAGGATTATTTTCATGACACTGTAAAAATAGGCATAACACAGAGTCCCTTCGAGTACTGGAAGGAAAAAAAGGCAATTTGGAGGCCCTTGTACAAACTGGCTTTGCACCCTCCTGTGGGTACTCAGAGAGTTTTCAGCACAGCCGGGAACCTTGTTAGTGATCGGCGTAGGAGGCTACGTCCTGAAAATGTGGAAAGGATGATGTTCATCAAAACGATCTGGAAATTCCACAAGGAAGACCTTTCCCAGCAATTACGTCGAAGTACAGAGAATTTTTGGGATGGTGGATTCCAGTGGGGATGAATTAATATTGTGTGAATAGGATGTACACACTGACGAGGGTGAGGATGAGGATGGCAATGTAAAGCTGTTGCCTTAAGCCAATTGGTAGCTTGTTTTGTGGGTGCTCAAACAATCCATGCACTCCAGCCCCAAAAGCTGCAGTCCTTGTTGCTGAAGGGCTTGGTTTGTTAAAGTGTGCATGTCCTTTTTAATATTCAACACAAGGGTGGGTGGGAAGGGCCCAAGGTTAATTCCATCTTGCGCCACCATTCATTTTTCCCATTGATGTGTGTCAGTGATCCATAGATATGCTATAAACTGCTGCGTGTTTGTGTCGCTTAGTAAACCAGTCAGCTCACTGGAAATTAATGTTATTAAGGTTAATAATAGTCTAGGGACAACAAAGGGCCCAAATTAAGTGATTTTAGCCTTTTTGGGTACATTTTTTAAATAAATACAAACCCAAAGCAAGTCATTGCGACTTGCCGGCCGATGAATTAGAACCAAATCCAAATCCAGCAAAAATGGCCTGGTGCACATCTCTAATAAATATATACAGAAGTGTGTTATAATAACAGCTGTGTTTGACGCATTTTATGACATCATAACTATGACAATTTTAAAACAAACATCATTTTTAAACTTTACGCTGTTGTATGAGCGTATGTTTCTTTCAAATTCCACCAATTAGAATCAAAGAACAAAACAGATCTTTCTAAAGCATAAATATTTTTTATTGGATCATAAAAAGTTTATTTATAGATACATAGTCAATTTATTAATATATCACGGCATTTCTTAACATTTTTATAATTAAATCTGCAAATATGAGGAATTCTTGAAACATTTTCATAATAATACAAAACAAATATAGTGGCACAAAATAATCACACAAATTCTAATGTATAAAAAAAAAACATAAAATAGTTATACGTTATAGTATCAACCACAGTGATTCCTGTAAGAAATCTATAGCTCTTTTCCTAGGCAGTAAGTAGCCGTGCTGCGTCGTATGCCTCTGCTTTTAAACGGTCAAGGTACAGTCTTGTTTGCAGCATTACCAACAACAATAAATGGCATTTTTAATTCAGACATAGCATGCATAAATTTAGACCAACCATTCAGCATCTTACGACTTGACACACTATGGTTTTGCGCAGTGCTTCTTATTAAATCCAGTTTGTTGGATCCTGGTACAGTGGTGATTTTATACAGAAACTCGTTTTTAGAATTCCAGTCAGTGATGTGCTTAGAGCACGTCATTTTACTCAACAGTATTTCACAGTTTATTTAATACCTCACATTAACACTGCTCAAAATTAAATGATAAACACAAATCGGTAGCATCCAGCTGTGTTGATTTAATTGTTTCATCAACAGCATTTGCACCAGGCAATAAAAGAGTTAAATTTGACACTTCTCTCTATCAGGGGGATATTCAATTATCCGCACCGACTGTGGGTGTAAAAGTATTGCCGGGGGAATCTAACTAATAAGCCGCGATAAGCAAATTTACAGGGATTTGTTTCACCTGCATCCAGAAAACAGCCCCGTTTTCACCCGGAAACGGGGCTGTTTCTACGGAAAACACAGGTTTCACTGAACCTGCGTGTCTTCAGGTGAAAAAGATGTTTTTTCCGGGTGAAAAATCATTGATGAAGCATCAGGACATATCACCCGAAGCTTCATTGGCGGTTATTGAATATCCCCCTCAGTCTGTTTACTCAACACCAGATACCTCTGCAATGCTGCTGAGTATCGTTTTGCCTTTTCATATTCTGATAAATTGTAATTTCTCTAACGTCCTAGTGGATGCTGGGGACTCCGTAAAAACCATGGGGAATAGCGGGCTCCGCAGGAGACTGGGCACTCTAAAGAAAGATTAAGTACTATCTGGTGTGCACTGGCTCCTCCCTCTATTCCCCTCCTCCAGACCTCAGTTAGAATCTGTGCCTGGCCGAGCTGGGTGCTCCTAGTGGGCTCTCCTGAGCTTGCTAAATAAGAAAGTATTTTGTTAGGTTTTTTGTTTTCAGAGAGCTTCTGCTGGCAACAGACTCTCTGCTACGAGGGACTGAGGGGAGAGAAGCAAACCTACTCACGGCAGCTAGGTAGCGCTTCTTAGGCTACTGGACACCATTAGCTCCAGAGGGATCGAACACAGGTACCTAACCTTGATCGTCCGTTCCCGGAGCCGCGCCGCCTTCCCCCTCGCAGAGCCAGAAGAACAGAAGCAGCAGAAGCATGAAGACATCGAAATCGGCGGCTGAAGACTCCTGTCTTCACTTAAGGTAGCGCACAGCACTGCAGCTGTGCGCCATTGCTCCCACAGCACACCGCACACTCCGGTCACTGTAGGGTGCAGGGCGCGGGGGGGGGCGCCCTGGGCAGCAATTAAATACCTTTTTTGGCAAAAAGAGACATATATACAGTCTGGGACTGTATATATGCCAGAGCCCCCGCAATTTTTTAT
Source organism: Pseudophryne corroboree (assembly GCF_028390025.1). Lineage (NCBI taxonomy): Eukaryota > Metazoa > Chordata > Amphibia > Anura > Myobatrachidae > Pseudophryne > Pseudophryne corroboree. The sequence continues at coordinate 114,493,546 of NC_086449.1, read as the reverse complement.
ACATTTAAGCGGGACAGAAGCCCGCCGCTGAGGGGGCGGGGCCTTCTTCCTCAGCACACCAGCGCCATTTTCTCTTCACAGCTCCGCTGGAAGGACGCTCCCCAGGCTCTCCCCTGCAGTATTCAGGTGCATTAGAGGGTAAAAAAGAGAGGGGGGGGGCACATAAATTTAGGCGCAGTATATATACATATATTAACAGCAGCTACAGGGTAAACACTAAGGTACTGTGTAATCCCTGGTTTATATAGCGCTGGGGTGTGTGCTGGCATACTCTCTCTCTGTCTCCGCAAAAGCCTTTTGTGGGGTCCTGTCCTCAGTCAGAGCATTCCCTGTGTGTGTGCTGTGTGTCGGTACGCCTGTGTCGACATGTTTGATGAGGAAGGATACGTGGAGGCAGAACAAGTGCAGCTGAGTGTGGTGTCGCCGCCGACGGTGCCGACACCTGATTGGATGGATATGTGGAAGGTGTTAAATGATAATGTAAACTCCTTGCATAACAGGTTGGATAAAACTGTAACCGGGGGACAGGCAGGGTCTCAACCCATGCCTGCTCCTGCAGCGCAGAGGCCCTCAGGGTCCCAAAAGCGCACACTATCCCAGATAGTTGACACAGATGTCGACACGGAGTCTGACTCCAGTGTCGATGACGATGAGGCAAAGTTGCAGCCTAAAATGACTAAAGCCATCCGCTACATGATTGTAGCTATGAACGATGTATTACACATTTCTGAGGAAAATCCTGTCCCTGCAAGAGGATTTGTATGTATGGGGAGAAAAAGCATGAAGTGACTTTTCCCCCTTCCCATGAATTAAATGAATTATGTGAAAAAGCATGAGATTCCCCTGACAGGAAGGTGATAGTTTCCAAGAGATTACTCATGGCGTATCCTTTCCCGCCAATGGACAGGTTACGCTGGGAATCCTCCCCTAGGGTAGACAAGGCGTTGACACGCTTGTCTAAAAAGGTGGCCCTGCCGTCTCCGGATACAGCCGCCCTAAAGGATCCTGCTGATAGAAAGCAGGAAGCTATCCTGAAGTCAGTTTATACACATTCTGGCACACTGCTGAGGCCAGCAATTGCTTCGGCCTGGATGTGTAGTGCAGTTGCTGCATGGACGGATACTCTGTCTGAGGAGTTAGATACCCTGGACAGGGACACTGTTCTACTGACCCTGGCACATATCAAGGACGCGGTCCTATATATGCGGGATGCCCAGAGGGACATTTGCCTGCTGGGCTCTAGAGTTAACGCTATGTCCATTTCTGCCAGAAGGGTCCTGTGGACTCGGCAATGGACAGGGGATACCGACTCTAAAAAACACATGGAGGTTTTACCTTATAAGGGTAAGGAATTGTTTGGGGACGGTCTCTCAGACCTCGTTTCCACAGCTACGGCTGGGAAGTCAAATTTCTTGCCTTATGTCCCTCCAAAACCTAAGAAAGCACCGTATTACCAAATGCAGTCCTTTCGTTCTCAGAGGAGCAAGAAAGTCAGAGGTGCGTCCTTTCTTGCCAGAGGTAGGGGTAGAGGAAAAAAGCTGCACCACGCAGCTAGTTCCCAGGAACAAAAGTCTTCCCCCGCTTCCACTAAGTCCACTGCATGACGCTGGGGCTCCACAGGCGGAGCAAGGAGCGGTGGGCGCGCATCTCCGACATTTCAGCCACCAGTGGGTTCGCTCACAGGTGGATCCTTGGGCTATACAAATTGTGTCTCAGGGATACAAGCTGGAATTCGAGGTGATGCCCCCTCACCGTTTCCTGAAATCGGCCTTACCAGCTTCCCCCATGGAAAGGGCGATAGTGGTGGAGGCAATTCACAAACTTTTTCTCCAGAAAGTGGTGGTAGAGGTCCCCCCCCTTCAACGGGGAAGGGGCTACTATTCCACTATGTTTGTGGTACCGAAACCGGACAGTTCGGTCAGACCCATTTTAAATTTAAAATCCCTGAACTTTTATCTGAAGAAATTCAAGTTCAAAATGGAATCGCTCAGAGCGGTCATTGCAAGCCTGGAGGAAGGGGATTTTATGGTGTCGCTGGACATCAAGGATGCTTACTTGCATGTCCCCATTTATCCGCCTCATCAGGAGTACCTCAGGTTTGTGGTACGAGACTGTCATTACCAGTTCCAGACGTTGCCGTTCGGCCTGTCCACGGCACCGAGAGTGTTTACCAAAGTGATGGCGGAGATGATGGTGCTCCTTCGGAAGCAAGGGGTTACAATTATCCCATACTTGGACGATCTCCTCATAAAGGCGAGGTCCAGGGAGCAGTTGTTGATCAGTGTAGCACACTCTCAAGTAGTGTTGCGTCAGCACGGCTGGATTCTGAACATTCCAAAGTCGCAGCTGATTCCTGCAACGCGTCTGCCCTTCCTGGGCATGATTCTGGACACAGACCAGAAGAAGGTGTTTCTCCCAGAGGAGAAGGCTCAGGAGCTCGTGACTCTGGTCAGAGACCTCCTAAAGCCAAAACAGGTGTCCGTGCATCACTGCACACGAGTCCTGGGAAAGATGGTGGCGTCTTATGAAGCCATTCCCTTCGGCAGGTTCCATGCGAGGATCTTTCAGTGGGACCTGCTGGACAAGTGGTTCGGATCGCATCTTCAGATGCATCGGATGATCACCCTGTCCCCCAGGGCCAGGGTGTCTCTTCTGTGGTGGCTACAAGGTGCTCACCTCCTCGAGGGCCGCAGATTCGGCATACAGGACTGGGTCCTGGTGACCACGGATGCAAGCCTCGAGGGTGGGGGGCAGTCACTCAAGGAAGAAACTTCCAAGGGTTGTGGTTGAGTCAGGAGATTTGTCTGCACATCAATATCCTGGAGCTAAGGGCCATATAAAACGGAGTCAAGCGGAGCCTCTGCTTCGAAACCAACCAGTGCTGGTTCAGTCAGACAACATCACGGCAGTGGCCCATGTGAACCGCCAGGGCGGCACAAGAAGCAGGGTGGCAATGGCAGAAGCCACCAGGATTTTTCGGTGGGCGGAGAATCACGTACTAGCACTGTCAGCAGTGTTCATTCCGGGAGTGGACAACTGGGAAGCAGACTTCCTCAGCAGACACGACCTCCACCCGGGAGAGTGGGGACTTCATCAGGATCTCTTCACGCAGATTGCAAATCGATGGGAACTGCCACAGGTGGACATGATGGCGTCCCGTCTCAACAAAAAGCTAAAAAGATATTGAGCCAGGTCAAGGGACCCTCAGGCGATAGCTGTGGACGCACTACTAACACCGTGGGTGTTCCAGTCGGTCTATGTGTTTCCTCCTCTTCCTCTCATACCAAAGGTGCTGAGAATTGTAAGAAGAAGAGGAGTGAGAACAATACTCATTGTTCCGGATTGGCCAAGAAGAACTTGGTACCCGGAATTGCAAGAAATGCTCACAGAGGACCCGTGGCCTCTGCCTCTCAGACAGGACCTGTTACAACAAGGGCCCTGTCTGTTCCAAGACTTACCGCGGCTGCGTTTGACGGCATGGCGGTTGAACACCGGATCCTAGCAGAAAAGGGCATTCCGGAAGCAGTTATTCCTACGCTGATAAAGGCTAGGAAGGACGTGACAGCAAAACATTATCACCGTATATGGCGAAAATATGTTGCTTGGTGTGAGGCCAGGATGGCCCCTACAGAGGAATTCCAACTGGGTCGATTCCTGCACTTCCTACAGTCGGGGGTGACTTAGGGCCTGAAATTAGGGTCCATAAAGGTCCAGATTTCGGCCCTATCCATTTTCTTTCAAAAAGAACTGGCTTCACTGCCTGAGGTTCAGATGTTTGTTAAGGGAGTGCTGCATATTCAGCCTCCTTTTGTGCCACCAGTGGCACCTTGGGATCTTAACGTGGTGTTGAGTTTCCTGAAATCCCACTGGTTCGAGCCACTTAAGACGGTGGAACTAAAGTATCTCACGTGGAAAGTGGTCATGCTGTTGGCCCTAGCCTCAGCTAGGCGTGTGTCAGAATTGGCGGCTTTGTCTTGTAAAAGCCCCTATCTGGTTTTCCATATGGACAGGGCAGAATTGCGAACCCGTCCGCAGTTTCTGCCAAAGGTGGTGTCAGCTTTTCATCTGAACCAACCTATTGTGGTGCCTGCGGCTACTCGTGACTTGGAGGATTCCAAGTTGCTTGATGTAGTCAGGGCTTTGAAGATCTATGTTGCTAGGACGGCTGGAGTCAGGAAGACTGACTCGCTGTTTATTCTGTATGCATCCAACAAGCTGGGTGCTCCTGCTTCAAAGCAAACCATTGCTCGCTGGATCTGTAACACGATTCAGCAGGCTCATTCTGCGGCTGGATTGCCGCATCCAAAATCAGTAAAAGCCCATTCCACAAGGAAGGTGGGCTCTTCTTGGGCGGCTGCCCGAGGGGTCTCGGCATTACAGCTTTGCCGAGCTACTACTTGGTCGGGTTCAAACACATTTGCAAAGTTCTACAAGTTTGATACCCTGGCTGAGGAGGACCTGGTGTTTGCCCATTCGGTGCTGCAGAGTCATCCGCACTCTCCCGCCCGTTTGGGAGCTTTGGTATAATCCCCATGGTCCTTACAGAGTCCCCAGCATCCACTAGGACGTTAGAGAAAATAAGAATTTACTCACCGGTAATTCTATTTCTCGTAGTCCGTAGTGGATGCTGGGCGCCCGTCCCAAGTGCGGACTTTCTGCAATACGTGTATATAGTTATTGCTTAATAAAGGGTTATGTTATGTTGGCATCCATTGGTTGATGCTCTGTTGTTTGTTCATACTGTTAACTGGGTAAGTTTATCACAAGTTATACGGTGTGATTGGTGTGGCTGGTATGAGTCTTACCCTGGGTTCCAAAATCCTTTCATTGTAATGTCAGCTCTTCCGGGCACAGTTTCCTTAACTGAGGTCTGGAGGAGGGGCATAGAGGGAGGAGCCAGTGCACACCAGATAGTACTTAATCTTTCTTTAGAGTGCCCAGTCTCCTGCGGAGCCCGCTATTCCCCATGGTCCTTACGGAGTCCCCAGCATCCACTATGGACTACGAGAAATAGAATTACCGGTGAGTAAATTCTTATTTTTGCAGTATGTTTACGATCTCCACATCTAGACCTTGTGTGGCTGTTTTACATATGTCATTGCTGCTCACTTTATTGTGTAAACACTCTGTCTGGTGCTCCTGCACCAGATACATTTTCTTAGTGTGTTCCATCAGTGATTATTCAGAAGCCCTGTTATTAACGGAATAGCAAAACCAAGCAATGACCCAATAAATCCGCTGAATTGTTTCACCAAACACTTCTTTTTACCAATGGCGCATTTTTTTTATTACTAAGCGATTTTATAAGGACACCCTTCTTTTTAAGGTACTTCAACTGTCGTGACGATGGTATTTACCTTTAAGCATGTTGAGGGCTGTCTCCCAAATGGAGGTCACCAAATAGTTTGAAGCATTGGATAAAATAGCAATTCTTTGGGTCGGTGTCACCTTTATTAGCATCTTTAAAAGAGAGCAATTATGGCGTGTCTGGGCTGACATGTCCACAGCTGATAGGACTATGAAAAATGACTAAAAGTTGTACAAGTATTGCTTTTTAGAACTGCGCTTTTTAATGACATAGGCAACTGGCTCATCTGGCTTGAATAAACAGCTTCGTAAACAGTGCTCATCAAGCGTATTGGTTCTTAAATCAACCAGTAAATAGCCATAAGGCGGCTTGAGATCCTTGCTATGTCCGATTTTGACTATGCAATTTCCCTTGAACTCCCCCAGAGCCCAGATAGCACAGATAGTACATATTTTGCATATAATGAGTAAATGATACAATGACTTATAGATTACATCGCTAGTTGGCTGTACTTCAGTTTAAAATGACCAGGGGCGTTCTCTTTTGACTAAAGGAGGGTACACACCTAGAGATGTGTGCTGAGTGATCCATCACAGACTGCTCAGCACACATCTCTCACCCTGCTCAGCACTCAGCGCGATGTGTGCTGAGCGAGAGGGGGGGGGGGGGGGGGGCAGGGGGCCACTCACTTCACACAGCGCTGAAGTGAGTGACCTGCTAGATTAAGCCTGCATGGAGGCTCAATCTAGCACTGGTGATAGCACGCGCATCACTATCACTGGGGGGCATATACACGAGAGATCCGTGCTTAACTTCTAAGCAATCTAGTCTGATTAGATTTTAAGCACAGATCTCTGTGTGTACCCCCATAATGCAATACAGGTTGAGTATCCCTTATCCAAAATGCTTGGGACCAGAGGTATTTTGGATATCGGATTTTTCCGTATTTTGGAATAATTGCATCCCATAATGAGATATCATGGTGATGGGACCTAAATCTAAGCACAGAATGCATTTATGTTTCATATAGACCTTATACACACAGCCTGAAGGTCATTTTAGCCAATATTTTTTATAACTTTGTGTATTAAACAAAGTGTGTGTACATTCACACAATTCATTTATGTTTCATATACACCTTATACACACAGCCTGAAGGTCATTTCGGAATATTCCGTATTTCGGAATATTTGGATATGGGATACTCAACCTGTACTAGCTAAGATTAATATGTGAAACTGACACCAAGCCTTATGCCCTACAATCTGTTCAAACACAAGTAACTTTTTTTTCCCCATCAGAGAAAAGCATCTGAGGTTACATATCCACTAGCTAAAATCAGCAATACTGTTTGTGTTAATAATAGTTAATTTGTGTTAATAATAGCTGTCTATGCAAAATTATCTGATCATTGTGATAATGTGATTTTTTTACATTTTTAGAACATCTGAAATTAATTTAGCATCTTAGACAGGCTTGAATACATTATTGTCTTATCAGCGTGTTCTAAATATATATATTCAACTTTGAGGAAATATAGACCTTTGCCCACACACACGCACACATATTAGATGTGAAAATTTAAAATCACAGCTCTATTTTTCAACGCTTGAATTTGCACAATGTGTCATTCAAATGAATCATGCAAATACATGTCCGGCTATGTCTAAAATAAATGAATAACTAAATATAGAAACCTTAAATTATTAAAATTATTTGATCAAAAATCTGACAATATGCTACAGCCTACTGAAACCCTACATGTGATTTCCCACATTGTGAGCTATATGGCAACAATTTCATATATTGACCACTGCACTTACAAAGACCAATAGATTACTTCATTAATGGGTAGTCCTTCTGTTTAAAATGACCAGGTGCCCTCAGGGCATTCTCTTATGACTAATGCAATACTAGCTATGCTTATATGTTCAAATGTAAGTAACTTTTATTTTATTTTTCCCATCAGAGAAAAGCATCTGAGGTTACATATTCACTAGTTGTAATACAGGTTGAGTATCCCATATCCAAATATTCCGAAATACGGAATATTCCGAAATACGGACTTTTTTGAGTGAGAGTGAGATAGTGAAACCTTTGTTTTTTGATGGCTCAATGTACACAAACTTTGTTTAATACACAAAGTTATTAAAAATATTGTATTAAATGACCTTTAGGCTGTGTTTATAAGGTGTATATGAAACATAAATGAATTGTGTGAATGTACACACACTTTGTTTAATGCACAAAGTTATAAAAAATATTGTCTAAAATGACCTTCAGGCTGTGTGTATAAGGTGTATATGAAACATAAATGCATTCTGTGCTTATATTTAGGTTCCATCACCATTATATCTCATTATGGTATGCAATTATTCCAAAATACGGAAAAATCCGATATCCAAAATTCCTCTGGTCCCAAGCATTTTGGATAAGGGATACTCAACCTGTAATAGCATTATTTATAAATCAAACTATCCCAGGACTAATGCAATACTAGCTACACTTACACGTAATTGGATATTACAACATAATCCAAGCTATATGTTGAACCACAAATAACTATTTTCTCAG